>NC_084564.2:23520000-23635000 GCF_033978685.3 Nerophis lumbriciformis
GCTTAAGCTGCTGCCCCCGCGACCCGACCTCGGATAAGCGGAAGAAGATGGATGGATGGATGGATATATATATATATATACATATATATATATATATATATATATATATATATATATATACTCCGGGCACAATGATGTCACGTTATCGATGGGAAAAGGCATTTTTAGACAATATGATTTGCCTGAGCGGCTAGGAGAAAACGAGAGTATCAAGCGGTAGAAAATTAATTAGAAAGGACAGATTTAAAAAAAGAATATTTAGAAAAATTAAAATGTGGAGTTTGCATGTTCTCCCAGTGACTGTGTGGGTTCCCTCCGAGTACTCCGGCTTCCTCCCACCTACAAATACATTGAATTTGGCCCTAGTGTGTGAATGTGAGTGTGAATGTTGTCTGTCTATCTGTGTTGGCAATGTGATGAGGTGGTGACTTGTCCAGGGTGTACACCGCCTTCCGCCCGAATGCAGCTGAGATAGGCTCCAGCGCGCCCCGTGCCCCGAAAGGGACAAGCGGTAGAAAATGGATGGATGGAAAATAAAAATAAAAAGGACGCTGGTGATAATGATTATGAGTTAAAACAGGGGTCCCCAAACTAAGGCCCGGATTCGGCCCACCAGCATCCAAAATCCGGCCCGCGGGCTGTAGTTTGAGGGCCCCTGTTTTAACTCATAATCATGACTTTTTATCTCATAATTTTGACGTTTTATCTCAAATTTTGCCTTAAATATTTCAATAATAATGATCTATTACTTTGTATCTCATAAGTTTTTGATTGATTGATTGATTGAAACTTTTATTAGTAGATTGCACAGTACAGTACATATTCCGTACAATTGACCACTAAATGGTAACACCCGAATAAGTTTTTCAACTTGTTTAAGTCGGGGTCCATGTTAATCAATTCATGGTAAGTATAACTTTCTATATATAATAATTGTTACTTTTTATCTCATATTTTAGACTATTTCCTCTTCATAATTATGACCTTTTTATCCTACAGTTTCGACGTTCTTTTCATAATCAGGCTATGACTTTTTATATCATAATTTCGAGCTACCTCAAAGTTAGGACTGCTCATGTCATAATTTCGACTTTTTACCTCATAATCATAACATTCTTGTCTTATTATTTGAACTTTGTCATCTGAATGATTATTTCCGTGAAACCGTTTCTCTCCCATAGAAGAAAGTAGAAGTGAATAGTAATTAGGGGTGTGGGAAAAAATCGATTCGGAATCGAATCGCGATTCTCACGTTGTGCGATTCAGAATCGGTTCTCATTTAAAAAAAAAAAAAATTTTAATTAAAAAATTTTTTTTTTAAATTTTTTAAATGTATTTATTAATCAATGCAACAAAACAATACACAGCAATACCATAACAATGCAATCTAATTCCAAAACCAAACCCGACCCAGCAACACTCAGAACTGCAATAAACAGAGCAATTGTGAGGAGACACAAACACGACACAGAACAAACCAAAAGTAGTGAAAGAAAAATGAATATTATCAACAAAAGTATCAATATTAGTTACAATTTCAACACAGCAGTGATTAAAAATCCCTCATTGACATTATCATTAGACATTTATAAAAAATTAAAAAAAGAACAATAGTGTCACAGTGGCTTACACTTGCATCGCATCTCATAAGCTTGACAACACACTGTGTCCAATATTTTCACAAAGATAAAATAAGTCATATTTTTGGTTCATTTAATAGTTAAAACAAATTTACATTATTGCAATCAGTTGATAAAACATTGTCCTTTACAATTATAAAAGCTTTTTACAAAAATCTACTACTCTGCTTGCATGTCAGCAGACTGGGGTAGATCCTGCTGAAATCCTATGTATTGAATGAATGGGTGTCAAACTCTGGCCCACGGGCCAAATTTGGCCCGCCGTGTAATTTCACTTGGCCCTTGAGGCGATATCAAACTAACCCTACAGCTGGCCCGCCGATTATATATTGCGGCGGTGCCGTGGTAACACCGCTAATTCTAATACTTGCCAACCCTCCCGGGAGTCTTCCAAACTTCAGCCAGCCAGCCAAAAGAGTGCTGGCCCAGTTACATAACATGTGCAGCTTCTGCAAGCACACACAACTGAATGCAATGCATACTTAATCAACAGCGATACAGGTTACACTGAGGGTAGCCGAATAAAAAACTTTAACACTGTTAGAAATATACGCCACACTGTGAATCCACACCAAACAAGAATGACAAACACATTTCGGGAGAACATCCGCACCGTAACACAACAGAACAAATACCCAGAACCCTTTGCACCACTAACTCTTCCGGGACGCTACAAGGTGTGTGTGTGTGTGTTATTGTTATTATTATTTTATTTTCAAATGTATTATTAGCCTGTGGAAAAAGTGTATTTTGATATTTACCTCAGAAGGCTGCACATAGAAAAGAGGCATTCAATTTTTATTTACATTTTATTTGATATGCCATTGATATTTTTGAATTATTATTATTATTATTTGAAACTTGATTTTGCATGTCACTATAAAGTGTGGAGTTTGCATGTCCTCCCCGTGACTGCGTGGGTTCCCTCCGGGTACTCCGGCTTCCTCCCACTTCCAAAGACATGCACCTGGGGATAAGTTGATTGGCAACACTAAATTGGACCTAGTGTGTGGATGTGAGTGTGAATGTTGTCTGTCTATCTGTGTTGGCCCTGCGATGAGGTGGCGACTTGTCCAGGGTGTACCCCGCCTTCCGCCCGATTGTAGCTGAGATAGGCTCCAGCGCCCCCCGCGACCCCAAAGGGAATAAGCGGTAGAAAATGGATGGATGGATGGATGGATATAAAGTTATATAAGCCTTGCTTGTTCAATATTCAATGCAAAACTTGTTTGGGTCTCTATTAAAAGGTTAATTTGTTCAACCTTGGCCCCCGGCTTTCTATCCATCCATCCATCTTCTTCCGCTTATCCGAGGTCGGGTCGCGGGGGCAGCAGCCTAAGCAGGGAAGCCCAGACTTCCCTCTCCCCAGCCACTTCGTCCAGCTCTTCCCGGGGGATCCCGAGGCCTTCCCAGGCCAGCCGGGAGACATAGTCTTCCCAACGTGTCCTGGGTCTTCCCCGTGGCCTCCTACCGGTTGGACGTGCCCTAAACACCTCCCTAGGGAGGCGATCGGGTGGCACCCTGACCAGATGCCCGAACCACCTCATCTGGCTCCTCTCGATGTGGAGGAGCAGCGGGTTTACTTTGAGTTCCCCCCAGATGACAGAGCTTCTCACCCTATCTCTAAGGGAGAGCCCCGCCACCCGGCGGAGGAAACTCATTTCGGCCGCTTGTACCCGTGACCTTGTCCTTTCGGTCATAACCCAAAGCTCATGACCATAGGTGAGGATGGGAATGTAGATCGACTGGTAAATTGTTCTTCACCACATAGGATCGATACAACGTCCGCATTACTGAAGACGCCGCACCGATCCGCCTGTCGATCTCACTCGTGAACAAGACTCCGATATCTGGAGCCTACCCTAACATGTTGACGCTTTGTTCAGTTTTAAATTTTGGCCCACTCTGTATTTGAGTTTGACACCCCCTGGAATAGAGAATCGTTTTGAATCGGGAAAAAAGTCGTTTTTGAATCGAGAATCGAGTTGAATTGGAAAAAAAATCGATTTTGAATCGAATCGTGACCCCAAGAATCGATATTGAATCGAATCGTGGGACACCCAAAAATCCAAAGCCCTAATAGTAATAATTGTATTGAATAATGGAGACTGTGTGTTGTAATGGTGCGTGTGCGCCACTGGGCGAGACTGTCTCTCTGTGTTGGCGGTGAAAGAGGAGGGGATGCTGCCGCTTGGAGTCGGGATAAAAAAAAAGGGGGCCGCCATTATTGGGAAGCTGACCAAAAATAAGACAGAAGAAGCGTCACATTTGTTTGCGGCTTACCAGGACTCGACATCACCAACGAAGGCGGGCATGGTCGCTTCCTCTCGGCTCGTTTCGAAGACACCACATCTCCATCGCCCCTTTTGTTTCCTCTTATTTTTGGACACAACAAAGGAAATAATACTTGCTCCAACCAACGTGGTGGCGAAGCAAGAACCACTTGTTAAAAAGAGGCATTTTTAAAAGCAGGAGCAACAGCGGCACCTCCATTTTTCTCTCTCCTTGTTTTGTTGAAGAAGACTTTTTTTGTGTGCCGCATTTGCTCGCTTGTGTCCTAACTAGCATGTCTGCTAGCGTGTGTCCTAACTAGCATGTCTGCTAGCCCTCCCGGAACGCGGAGGCTAATGTGAAAACTTCCCCAGTCAGCATAGAAAGTAAGAACAAATCAACATTTAAAACGTTTTGTTTTTAAAGAAGATAAAGCGGATAATAAGTGTTGCTGGGAACTGCTTTTGTTCTTTTTTTTTTATTAAAGAGAAAAAAAAAAAAAAGACTTCCCAAGAGAGAAGAAAGGAGTGGACCGAATTCGGACAGGAAGGAATGTTATGGTAAGGTTTTTTTTTTAAATGATTAACATTTGTCTTTTTTGCTTCTAAATAGTGTTAAAAATAACAACATTTGTGGCATTTTTTTAATAACAACGAACAGGGAGTCAACCCCAATCCCCCCAGGGTTTGTGTGATCCTACCCCATTACTTGTAATGATCCAAAAAATATTATTATGTTTTAAATTAAATTAGCAATCTTTGTAAAGTAATTACATATCAAACTAACAGAGTAGAGAGATTTAAAGCAATTGTCTGCAGCACAACACCTGGAATGCATTGGTCAAGCCTGGGGAAAGTGCACACAAAATGTGTTGGGTTGGATTCTATTGTATCAAATCACCCCAAATGAACAACAATATACATATTAGTGCAGTTTTAAGTTGCCATGTTGACTCATTTTTGTGTTTTAAGGAACATAGATCCTTACTAGTCATATAACAACTGTATTTTAATATTATTCTGTCTATTTAACATACATTGTATCCTATTTATTAAGAATGTTAACAGTTTACGTGAATATATAGTCTGTGTTACGGCTACATTTCACTGCAAAGTGGTCAGTGATCCCCCCCCCCTTGCCAGGCCAGCCACTCCCTTTCTTTGCCTTCCCTTCTGTCTGGACATTCGGCCACTTCATTCCAGGAGACGTGTCTCTACTTCCCTGCCACCCTGATTTTTAGATAGATGCTGACGGATTGAAAGTGTGAGAGTGGTGGCAAAAGATGTGGTGTAGTTTGTGTGTGTTGTGTGTGTCTGTGTGTGCGCACTCACTGCTGTGTCATTGCCGTATAGAGAAAAAAAAACAGGCAGGAAGAGGTTGTTTTTTTTTTACACACTGTGGCATATTTGTAGTACAGTATATTTAGCGTGTTTGTATGTTACACATAACTGATCTTTGCAAGCGTAAGAATATTTACACTAACCCTATTATATATACAGTCGTGGTCAAAAGTTTACATACACTTGTGAAGGACATAATGTCATGGCTGTCTTGAGTTTCCAATCATTTCTACAACTCTTATTTTTTTGTGATAGAGTGATTGGAGCACATACTTGTTTGTCACAAAAATCATTCAAGAAGTTTGGTTCTTTGATGAGTTTATTTATTATGGGTCTACTGAAAATGTGACCAAATCTGCTGGGTCAAAAGTATACATACAGCAATGTTAATATTTCCTTACATGTTCTTTGGCAAGTTTCACTGCAATAAGGCGCTTTTGGTAGCCATCCACAAGCTTCTGGCAAGCTTCTGGTTGAATTTTTGACCACTACTCTTGACAAAATTGGTGCAGTTCAGCTAAATGTGTTGGTTTTCTGACATGGACTTGTTTCTTCAGCATTGTCCACACGTTTAAGGACTTTGGGAAGGCCATTCTAAAACCTTAATTCTAGCCTGATTTAGCCATTCCTTTACCACTTTTGACGTGTGTTTGGGGTATTGTCCTGTTGGAACACCCAATTCCAGGTTGTCCTGAAGAATTTGGAGGTAATCCTCCTTTTTCATTGTCTCATTTACTCTCTGTAAAGCACCAGTTCTGTTGGCAGCAAAATAGCCCCAAAGCATAATACTACCATCCCCATGCTTGGCGGTAGGTGTGGTGTTCCTGGGATTAAATGCCTCACCTGTTCTCCTCCAAACATATTGTGGCCAAACAGCTAAATTTTTGTTTCATCTGACCACAGAACTTTCCTCCAGAAGGTCTTATCTTTGTCCACTATTATTAAACCCCGGAGTTTGACCCGGATATCATATTTTTTGGAGTACAAGTCGCTCCGGAGTATAAATCGCACCGGCCGAAAATGCATAATAAAGAAGGAAAAAAAACATATAAGTCGCACTGGAGTATAAATCACATTTTTGGGGGAAATTTATTTCATAAAACCCAACACTAAGAATAGACATTTGAAAGGCAATTTAAAATAAATAAAGAATAGTGAACAACAGGCTGAATAAGTGTACGTTATATAAGGCATAAATAACCAACTGAGAACGTGCCTGGTATGTTAACGTAACATATTATGGTAAGAGTCATTCAAATAACTATAACATATAGAACATGCTATACGTTTACTAAACAATCTGTCACTCCTAATCGCTAAATCCCATGAAATCTTATACGTCTAGTCTCTTACGTGAATGAGCTAAATAATATTATTTGATATTTTACGGTAATGTGTTAATAATTTCACACATAAGTCGCTCCTGAGTATAAGTCGCACCCCCGGCCAAACTATGAAAAAAACTGCGACTTATAGTCCGAAAAATACGGTAATTAAGTTGGATTGACTTACAATTTCCCACAAAGCTCAATTTAGCTCTACAAAACACCCACTGTAACTTTGGGGTGTTAAGTTGAATCATGATGAAATTTGGTGCAAATGGTACAGTTAATTAGGGACTTATTTTGTCATTTTTGACTTCTCATTGTTGGATACTCATGTTAAACAACGCCAAAGTATCAAATAATAAGGTTCATGCATTTTGGCATGAGCTTGTATGCAGTTTTGGATGTTTCTGAACACTGTGTTTTACAGTCTAGCACAGGGGTCGGCAACCCAAAATGTTGAAAGAGCCATATTGGACCAAAAATACAAAAAAAAAGTCTGTCTGGAGCCGCAAAAAATGTAAAGCCTTATATAAGTGTTATAATGAAGGCAACACATGATGTAAATGTCCACATTAGCTGTAATAGCCTACTATCAAAATGCCTATGTATCGCAGGCTGATGCAAATCTTCGTTGACAGAAATGTTGAAATGTAATATTTATTCTACACATTTTTATAACATTAGAAAACGTTACTAAAACTGAGGCTTTTCAGAGGGTGTGATAGCTCCTGGAAATTACTGGCTTAGAATGGCCAAAGGTGAATATGTGTGTGTTCAAGTTGAAGGAAACGGAAACTACAAATAAAATGACCTCAAATATATCTAAAATACGAGGCATAATGATGCATTATGTACACACAGCTAGCATAAATAGCATGTTAGCATCGATTAGCTTGCAGTCATGCAGTGACCAACAATGTCTGATTAGCACTCCACACAAGTCAATAACATCAATAAAGCTCACCTTTGGGAATTCACGCACAGCATAAAATGTTTGATGGACACATAAAGACAAAGAAGGAATGGCATAAAACACGTCTTTCTGTGGCAGCATGAAGGAAAGTAGTACATGTAAACAAACTACAGTGCGTTCAAAGACTTCCGAAATTAGGACAAAATGGCGCGCGCCAAATACTCTCATCAGTGAAGCATGTTTAATGTAAACAGTGGGATTTCTAACAATTAGGGAGCTTTGTGTCATGTTTGTCCTACAGAAACCATATTAAAACAAAAACTTTTTTTTTTTTCTAATCCTTTTCCATTTTCATACATTTTTGAAAAAGCTCCAGGGAGCCACTAGGGCGGCGCTAAAGAGCCGCTTATGTCTCGAAAGCCGCGCGTTGCCGACCCCCGGTTTATTGCCAAATCGGTACTCTGTAAACTCTGCCAGTGCTTAAATGGTGCCTGAGATTGTACTTAATGGGGAACTACACTATTTTTGGAATTTTGTCTATCATTCACAATCCTTATGTGAAACAAGTATTGGGGGTGTAGCGATTGATCGATATATCAATAAATAAATGTGTAATTCTACATTTCAAGTATATCAATCTGTGCCTTTGCCTTCTGGAATATATGTTTGGATCGAAAATCCTTTTTAAAAGGGAATTGATCCCTTTTATCAATACTAGAAAAAGGAAAACATAGGTTTCAAGAACAGCAGAGCAGTTTAGCACTTTTAATGACAAGGACGCTAAATATTAAGTCTGTTTGTTCGTCTGTGGCTTCATCACAATGTCTCAAAGGGCTGCACAAGCCCCAACGACATCCGACATCAGACCCCACATCAGGGCAAGAAAAAACACAACCTAATAGGAACAATGTGAAACCCTGGAAGGGACCGCAGATGTGGCATCCATTGCACCCCCCTTTGGGTGACCGATGCAATGGATGCCGAGTGGATACGGTTAATAATGTGAAAGTCCAGTCCATAGTGGGGCCAGCAGGAGATTCTCTTGAATGCAGACAAGTCAGCAGCGCAGAGACGTCACCAACTGATGCACAGAGGAGGGGTCCGCCCCGGGTCCCGACTTAGAACAGCTCGCGCAACCTCCGTGGAGGCTTATCCATACCATAACTTTGGAGGTGGTGACACCCCGGACAAGGACTAGGTCTATCGTATTACCGTTGCGATTCCTGGGTTCATTTATTATTTGTGTAAGACCACAGCTATTAATTATAGTCTAAAGCGCCACGCACGGAGGGTCTGACGGGGTATTCATATGGATATTATAATCCTATATTATCTGTGTGCGTCACTAGATCAGCGACAAACTCTGAAAATTCACTGATAAAGTCCAAATAGGGCTCAGGGGCGCGATAGATAACAGCCAGATGGAGAGGTCGCGGTGTGACGGACCTCATAGTAAGCACCATAAATGATTTATATGTATTACTTAGGTTAGGGCTAAGGTTAAGGTTTTCATTGGATATTAGTGCGACCCCTCTACCCCTGTTAAAGGGACGGGCGGGCAAAGGGCCCCTTCCCCTTTTTTTATAAAAAAACCCCAAAACCTTTTCTTGTGGATTTGTGTGACATATCAATCAATCAATCAATGTTTATTTATATAGCCCTAAATCACAAGTGTCTCAAAGGGCTGCACAAGCCACAACGACATCCTCGGTACAGAGCCCACATAAGGGCAAGGAAAAACTCACCCCAGTGGGACGTCGATGTGAATGACTATGAGAAACCTTGGAGAGGACAGCATATGTGGGTAACCCCCCCCCCCCCCCTCTAGGGAGACCGAATGCAATGGATGTCGAGTGGGCCTAACATAATATTGTGAGAGTACAGTCCATAGTGGATCCAGCATAATAGTAAGAGTCCAGTCCACAGTGGGGTCAGCAGGAAACCATCCCGAGCGGAGACGGGTCAGCAGGAAACCATCCCGAGCGGAGACGGGTCAGCAGCGCAGAGATGTTCCCAACCGATATACAGGCGAGCGGTCCACCCCGGGTCCCGACCCCGGACAGCCAGCACCCCATCCATGGCCACCGGACCTGTGTGTCTCCCCTTCCACAAGGGGTTGGGGGGAGCAGAGGAGAAAAGAAAAGAAACGGCAGATCAACTGGTCTAGAAAAAGAGGGGGCTATTCAAAGGCTAGAGTATACAAATGAGTTTTAAGATGGGACTTAAATGCTTCTACTGAGGTAGCATCTCTAACTGTTACCGGGAGGGCATTCCATAGTACTGGAGCCCGAATAGAAAACGCTCTACAGCCCGCAGACTTTTTTTGGGCTCTGAGAATCACTAATAAGCCGGAGTTCTTTGAAAGCAGATTTCTTGCTGGGACATATGGTACAATACAATCGGCAAGATAGGATGGAGCTAGACCGTGTAGTATTTTATAAGTAAGTAGTAAAACCTTAAAGTCACATCTTAAGTGCACAGGAAGCCAGTGCAGGTGAGCCAGTATAGGCGTAATATGATCAAACTTTCTTGTTCTTGTCAAAAGTCTAGCAGCCGCATTTTGTACCAACTGTAATCTTTTAATGCTAGACATAGGGAGACCCGAAAATAATACGTTACAGTAATCGAGACGAGACGTAACGAACGCATGAATAATGATCTCAGCGTCGCTAGTGGACAAAATGGAACGAATTTTTGCGATATTACGGAGATGAAAGAAGGCCGTTTTAGTAACACTCTGAATGTGTGATTCAAAGGAGAGAGTTGGGTCGAAGATAATACCCAGATTCTTTGCCGAGTCGCTTTGTGTAATTGTTTGGTTGTCAAATGTTAAGGTGGTATTATTAAATAGATCTCGGTGTTTAGCAGGACCGATAATCAGCATTTCCGTTTTCTTAGTGTTGAGTTGCAAGAAGTTAGCGGACATCCATTGTTTAATTTCATTAAGACACGCCTCCAGCTGACTACAATCCGGCGTGTTGGTCATCGTAATTGAAATACTTAAACTAGGAATCTAACGATAAACGGTAATAATGATAACCGCAGTAAAACTCCCGACAGTTAGTCTTATTGTTTAAAATTCAAATGATCTGAAAACTGTGATTTATACAGCCCTTTGATAAACTCCTGGACTGACTGGCGCCAGTTTGCTAGCTTAAAAACAAGAAACATTAACGCCTTTCCCCATTAAGAAGCAACACACACCAATCTAAACTTACAAAAACACATTGCTGTCTTGGCAACTAGTATATTCAATTGTGTACATTGAACCTACAAGCTGTGCTCTCTTAGCACACAGTGATCGTACCATACTCAGAGGAATATGAGACGCAGGTGTTTTTACGGTGTGTTCAAGGTCTACTGAACAGAGTAAGATGCCACGCCAACCACTCCCTCCAGAAATGATTAAAAAAAATAACAATAGATTTTATTTTTATGCAACTTTCATTTGAATAAATCTTTTAAGTGCTACAAGTCAACCATGATTTAAAACAATAAAAGCTTTGCCATTAAAACAGATAAAGAACTAAGACTAAAACACTATTAGCAAAGACACACAGAACATGCAAAATAGTGAGTTTTCCAACACTGTGTATTTATTTTAGTTATTTAGAAAAAACTTTGTTAAAAGATTTCAGTGTGCGTATAAGTACTTTTTGAGCATATTCAACAAAATTGTGATGATAATGATAACCGTGATAAGTTTGGTCACGATAATCGTGATATGAAATTTTCATATCGTTACACCCCTAACTTCAACTCTTGTATCGTACCGTAATATCCGGGCTATAGAGCCCACCTAAATGCATCACCCACCTTATTTTTGGACAACTATTATTTTGCACATATTGGCCGCACTCGTCTGTGAGCTGCAGGTGTATACATTGAGTCATGAAATATCTATACATGCTCTTGTATTAATTTACAAATGCAACACAAGACTTTGCCTGCAACACGACATACAGTAGCCAAGTCCTCCAGTGATAATGTTACTTGACAATAATACTAGATAATAAAATACTTAAGATAATAAAATACTTACAAATTCAGTTTATTTGCAGTAATGGAGGCGATTAGTATTAGTTTAGGAGAGCGTCTTTACACTGTGTAGGGAGACACATCAATAGCTGCTAGCCAATTGTCAGCCCGGCCACTAAAAATAGATACACTATCAGCCAAAGGGGACCTGCATTTGTGATCGGCATTAAAAAGCATTAATCGGCAATGGCAATCTTGTACTTTTTCGTGAAAATTGATTGATGGCCCAACGATCGGCACATCCCTACTTGCGGTTGTTAATTTTCCTAATGGTGAATGAAATACATTTCTCTAGTATAGTTGTACTTTTGTTGCCCCTCTTCAAGCGGTTACTTTAGACTCACACACCTCCAGGAGAAGGGTTTTTTGATGAGTCACTGACTTTAATCAACTGCCCTGGGAGGACAGTGCTGCAAAGGAAGTCAACACACACGCACACAATAGTGTAGTTTGATGGTTTGCTTGCAGGTAAATGCATCAGCAGCTGTCAGCACTTCTGCTTTTCCCCTGATTGGACCCACTGCAGCTCAAAGCCTCTATCTACTTCAGGGATATTTAATCGGCGGCCTGCGGGCCAAACCTTTTCATTGACGTTATATACAAAATAGTGAAGGGAGATGTCTGTCCCCTCCAATTCTTAGCTTTTTGACCGTTTAGTTGAATAGCCTGCTGTTCTGCCTTTAATAACTGTACCATTTGTGTACCTACCTACCCCTGTACCGTCTGCCACTGCAGCTCCAGTCCTAGGATTGGAAGCCGTTGCTGGGATTAAGTGGGAGGAAGGCTTTGCTTGTCCGGCTGTAGGCCAGATATTTGTACTCTGATTAGGACACTGAACGTGAGATTAAGTCCCCTCATTATCTGGACATTTCAGAGTTTGACAGGCTTTCTTGCAAGGAAATAGAAGGGGTGTGTTTGGTAATCAAATGGATGCACGAAGCCCATTGAGAGCATGTTATTTTGTATTGTGAGCAAAGTGGTTTTAGGTTCAAGTACCACCCAATTTCAAATATACCGTATTATTTTCATGTCAACCCAAGCTTTTATTGCCATAAACCGCCGTGAACGAGGCCTGTCACCTGCTCATTTGCAAATTTTCTCCCACGAGTCGACCTGTCAATGCCGGCTGACTTCATACGCCGCTCATCTAAAATTGCGTCTCTTCACTAAATCGCTCTCACTCATGTTCCACAGCAGAGGCTCGCTTGTAAGTCAGTGTAAGCCTGTGTTTGATGGAGAAAGGAGCTAATTATAGCAGGCAGCTTTGGTAGAGTTTGGTGGTCCAGATTACAGTCACTCTCTGCTCAATGGTGGCTTTGTTCTGGTGACTGATTATTAGGCAGTGAGAGGTGCATTCTGGGATGATTACATCTGAATTTCCATTAGAAAGTGTGCCTGCCTTGGTTGAAATAAGGTTCAACTTCTTTTCTCTCCCTAGTGTGCGTTCAACCCCTTTGCGTATTGTACTGATGATACAAAACCCCTCTGTAGTTTGCCCAGATTCACTGTTTAGAGGTACCTCAGCAGGATGTGCAAGAGGACTGACCTGAAATCAGCAATTCTGGAAACAAAATGCTTATTAGATGTTGCCTACATGCATTGGCTTTAAAATAAATGGCTCATCGAAGAACTTTGAATGAATCGTTAACAAAAAATACTTTTACCACGTCCCTATATTGGTATTTTTTTCCAATTAAAATGGGGATTGTTGGTAGTTTTTAAGGCTTTTAGGTATGATTAATGGTTTAAATGGTGGCTCTGAGAAAGTAAAGGTGATTAAAGTGGCCTTTAAGGAAAAAAAAAAGAATCCACAGAGACGGTGTTTGGAAGCCTGGTCCCCATGGAGATGAAGGACCAGGATGTAAGCCTCAATGGAATGATGAAGATGCCTGGATAGTAGCAGCTGTGCTAAATACAATTACTGTAGCTCACAAAAGTGAGGGGATCCCCCTCTCTAAGGGACAATACTATAGAAAGTAAAGTTGGATATATTCCGTGTCCAGCTTTCATTGCAGTATAGAATTTCTGTCCACTAAAAATGACTGCACACAACCATTATTGGCTGTAAATATTATAGTTGGCGACGTAAGTAAGGATGGTTACCGAATTTGCTACTTTTATAGGCACCGACTGAATTCCGCCAGTACTACCAAGTATTGATTTACGCAAAATCAAAATATCCATATTTCGATACCTTTGTTGCATGTGACGTCACGAACAGTTGCAGACTTGGCCAGCTCAAACAATCACTCAAGCAGGACTCAGAACCAACTCAGTCGGACTGACTCAAGGTTTGAGATGGACAATTACTCTAATTTTGATTTCGGTTTCAATTATGGCTTCTCACAATGATATAATAATAGAAAAAAAATACGATTAACGGGCCGTGCAATGTGCTTGCAAATTCCGGAGCTTGTGACGGTGAAACGGATGAGGAGCGAATGAATGAAAAAAAGAGCACGTCTCTCAGAAGTTTGGAGTGTCACCCTGGTTGATACTTTTTATTAGACACAGTGCTAGTATGCCTAATCAATAATCACTAAACTCAACAAAAAATTAAGAAATATGATTTCCGCGTTCACGACAGAGTCACATAATTCGCCAATAAAATGAAATCCGCTTTAAAATCCAGAATATCAGGGAAATTGACATAAATGTAAGTGAAATGTTGTCATTGTGAGGAGATGGAACATTTGTTTGGGAAAATAATGTGTCCGGTACTGCTCATTCATACCCGACACACTCACCCACACCGTCCTAAACTAAACAATGTCAAGACGTTCATTTGAAACAGCGACTAAACTAAGAAGGTAAAGGTAGCAAGAACAATTTATACGCCCGCAACACATCTCATCTGCTGGTGTTGTTGCGAACAACATCATCAATGTAAGATTAATGTGCAAACAAGGCAGCAGTCACAAAAAGGAGAGGCTTTCTCTTTTTTTAACAGCCTCAAGTGAGTCGCCTCTTTACTTGTCAAAATGAGAACAGCACAGCACACTTTGCCCTTCACAATAATAACGCGGTGCGCCATTTTCGGTCTGACTGCACTAACAAAATAAGCACAATGTACTCAAAGCACTTACTAATACCTTTACAGAATTATTATGCTTTGACCTAAAATACTGGTCAAAATTGTCCAAGGATGTATTGCACCAATAAATGTGAGGATTGTTGCATTTAATTAACAAACATTTTATACAATGTTATTTGGCACAAAAAGCACACAGTCAGGTAAAAAACTGAATTAAAAACAATCACAACTGAATTTTATTGTTTTTTACATAGCTATTATTACATTTTTTTGTTATGATTTTTTTGTTACTAATTTATATCCGTTTTTTTAACTATATTTAGAGTTAAGTTTTGGTTGTACAAAAAATATTAATGTCTTAAAATTACTAAATAATCGTGTAATTCATTGTGATTACAATATCAATCAAAATAATTGTGATTTTTTTTTTTTGCCATAAACATCCATCCCTTCTGTAGGTAATGTTGCAATTTTCAATGCCAACAAAGCAAGTATGCCTGACAGAAAACACGAGAGTGTAGAATCCAAATGCACTGGCTTGATGCTAACTCGCATTGGATTTGCCATTGATATCCTACTGATTAGCATTAGCCATTTTACATGGCAATTTCAACACCTCCAAATTTGCTAATGAAAACTACAACTAAAATATATGTTGCAATCAAACGGCTGGTGTGTAGTAGGTACAATAAATACATACAGTATAGAGCGGAACAAAAAACTAGATTCAGCGTATTGGCAAAGACTACTCCCTGACTAGGAAACACATCTAATGTCTTGGAATTGCAAAGGCATGCAAAGTCTACTATATATTACTTGCAAATGAGACTCAGAAGTGTCAGAAATCAAGATAATTAATTAAACAGATCAAACCTTGTCAGACTAACACAGATAAGTACTGAAAATCAATACTGTTCAGTACCAGTATCGTTATTGGTATCGTATCAATTCAAATGTGAAAGGTACCCATTCCTACACACAAGTGAGCAACCTTGTGGTGGTGGTGGTAGTGTCATGGGGGCTGCATGAGTACTGCCGGCACTGAAAGGATTATGGTTCATACTCTGATCAATATTTAAACAAGTGATACAGTTTCCTAAAGATGAGTATCAAGCTCTGCTTCACAATGCCACAGTTCATGTTAGCATTCATGTTTCACCCTAATGAACCGCAGCTCCCCCAGTGCCGGCAAAGTTGGTAGAGTGGCTGTGCCAGCAATCGGAGGGTTGCTGGTTACTGGGGTTCAATCCCCACCTTCTACCATCCTAGTCACGTCCGTTGTGTCCTTGGGCAAGACACTTCACCCCTTGCTCCTGATGGCTGCTGGTTAGCGCCTTGCATGGCAGCTCCCGCCATCAGTGTGTGAATGTGTGTGTGAATGGGTGAATGTAGAAATACTGTCAAAGCGCTTTGAGTACCTTGAAGGTAGAAAAGCGCTATACAAGTATAACCCATTTATCATTTATTTATTACTATGATGCTCTTGCCACAGTGCTTGACTGTAAGCAAGACACAATTATTTTGTTAAGCACTTGTGTTGCCAGGTTTTTTAGACAATAATGAGTGTGTTGATTCATTTTCAGTAGATAATAAATCCATGCTATACAAGCTGTAGACTGACTGTTACAGTAAAGCATATCTGAGTTTCATATATACTCTATAATACTTGACAAGTACTTTTGAGAACATTTGTGTATCCTTGTTGGCCCTGGAGAAGGTAGAACCCAATAATTAGTCCTAGGGGTTCACTAGTGTAGTTTAACTGACAGATATTGACTCTGACAGCACCTAATTCGGTCTTTGCAGGAGCAGGAACAGAAAGAAGGTGTTTCCACAAAGCAGGTATAGTTTGTGAAAAAGTGGTCAAAGATAAATAAAAGAGAGGGCGAGCGTCTAAACTGCGGTTGGCTTCTGCTTCAGGCTGTGCTCCTGCTGGTATGTGCCCTTTCAGCTTTGCACTCCCGGGATCAACCAATCAATGGCAGCCATAAGTAAACCTGCTGCTTGGCTATTGGCCACAGCTAAATTCCATGACTCAGCGTGTCCGTAGATAAGATGTTATGATTGACCGGCTGCCAGTAAAATGAGGCCACTGCTGCCTGGAGTTCACTGGGTTGGATTGGTGCTGCTCCTAATGGGTCACGGAGTCCCCCCAAGGGATTGTCAGGAGTATTTTAACATTGATCATTATGCTTATAGTAGTCTCGGGTTGTTTTTTAGCTTTGAAGTGAAACCTTTGAAGTCTTATAATAATGGGTATTGTTTGGTGTCTTTACAAGTCTGGACTTCTTTCATTAATTATACAGTAGTGTATATCGCAAATGTAATTTCCAGTAACTTGCTATTTCCAACGAGTACATTATGTATGTTTTTTCCTTAACTTTGTTAGGAGCCCTTTGTGGCATTTTACTTTTTTGTAACATCTTTTACATAAACCTGACCGTGTGGCGCCGATGAAATGTGAGTTGTTATGAAGCTATTATATTGCATATTACATTTTCAGCCTAAATCCCTGCTGTTCGCTTTATTTACATTCTGCTGCACTCGCAGTCCGTGTTGCCTGCATGTCTCGAGCCTTTGTTTTGATAACTTGTAGTAAAGTTGCTGCAAAGAAAAAATTAATTCACTGTTCCTGGGGCATCTAGTTTTATGGAGAGTTAATACAGTTTTAGTCTGTTGCGTCCTCACCCTATCACGTGGTTTTAGTCCTAATCACGGGCTTCTCCACTTGAATGATGTCATGCAGAATGTCTGCGAAGCGCTTACAAGTTGTGGTAAGCAATGTAATCAAATATGGCTGCCTCTGTCATTGGATGTGTCACTTTAACTTCCTGGAGGTAATTAAAGCTGGCCAGTGGTCACATAGTCTACATGGAAAATGGTCCGTAGACAGGAACTTCAGGCCTGAAATAAACCAAGTTTTCACTTCTCTCTCTTTCTGTTTCCCTTTTTCCTTATTTATTTTCCTCACGTCTTCATCAGCTATTTTAATGTTTCCATTTTCGAGGGCATGATGCAGCGTAATTGTCAGCCGCGGTTAAGGACACGGAAAGGGCGCCGCCTTGTCACCCGATGTTTGTCTCAGACGCCACTCCAGGGGATTTTGACCACAGCGGTGGCCTTTGGCATGTCCCCCTGTCTCCTACAAAAACATGCAAAACCATGTAGTGTGTTTATTGTTGTTGCTCCTCTCATTTGTTGTTTTGGCGTTATCTGTATTGTGCAAGTATTTGCGGTTGATACTTTTTTTAAAGACTTTGGTCTGGTGGATTAAATGTCCGGATACATTCTGGTCTAGTAAATCTAGTGTGTAATAAAAGCTACCACGTATTGACATTTTCCTGTGAAAGAAGTCTGAAAAAAACCAGTTGATTCAAACCAACCCAAGCCGAACAACGTTTTCCCAAGCAGGTCAGAGTTTTTCTTCCTGTCACACAGTTGTGACCTGGAGAGATGCAACTGGGATATAGAGACCCAATGAAATAAGGGGGTTGGGCAAGTTCGCAAACAAGAGAGGAGGATTTATGATTTGGGATACTGTGTAATCCGATAACATTAAAAGAAAGCTCAGATAACCAAAAAAAAATCAAGCGATCAAAAGAGGTGACATTACTACCAATACTGTGCTGTAGGTGGGTTAGGGATAACAAATCAAGCGTGCATACCTGGTATGTTGATGAAATCGTGCAACTTTAATTAATATAAGCAAAGTTATTAAACAACTGTCGAGCAGCTAACAAACATGAAATATATTTAATTTTGTCATGGATTTTGTTTGAAAAATTATATTTTCAAAAATGGGTCTTAACAAAGAGTGTATCTCATATTCAGGGTCGTCTTGTACAGTGGTACCTTTACTTTTTTGTTATTAGTCAGTTCCAAATGGCCTGTTGACGACCAAATCGTATGAAAACGAAAACACCTTTTCCCATAGGAAACAATGTCAATCCGGGGTTTCCCCCAGATTGCAGATATACCGTACATGTAGTGGTGGGGGCGTGGCAAACATGACGTCGTCAAAACTACGTGATTAATTTAATCGCCGATTATGCATGTCATTATTTTAATAAGGCTTAACAAATGTTATACATAGATTTTAAAACAAATCTGTACTATTAGTTATTACTATTAACATGCTTTTGTTGTATCGTTTTGCTCTATTTTTCAATTGTTGCCGCTTATTGCCCAATGTAACAAAGGCTGCACTATATTCTGCCCTCCTAGAATGATGGAATTTAGTTTTCCAAATATGGTAACAGTCCTGTGAATTAGTGATGGGGAAAAAAAAACTTAAGGTGGTTTATTGATATGCTCACGGAAAAATTAAGCATTATGGAGTGCACATACATGTAGGAATCACTTTAAATTAATAATACAGTTTGGAATGAACTGAAAAACCCCCTCAATACAATTATATGGAATAAAGTTTGGCTCTAATTGACTTAATGCTAACATACAAAGGACCAGCTCATCAACAAGCTAACGGAAATTAGCAGTGCAAATCGCAGGGCACATATAGACAATTATTCACACTCACATTCATACCTTTTAAACAGTTTAGTCTCCAATTAACTGAAAATGCATATTTATGGAATGTGGGAGGAAGCCGGGATACCCGGAGAAAACCCACAAACGCTTGGCGAGAAAATGTACACGCCACATAAAGATGTCCAAATGGATGTTCAAAGACACACCCAGCATAAAGTTAGACGTTACTGTCAAAATTTGTGGAGTTTTCACAGTCTTAAATACGAAATGCACTAGTTAACTTGAAATACCTTTCTCTTGAACTTTCACTCCTTACTTTTGCAGAGTGCCAACTCCTTTTCAGGGTTGATCAGATGCGAGACTAGCTGTTGCGTTTAGGCTGACAGGCGATCCAGATGCATGTTTAAAAAAAAAAAAGCTTAGAGGAACATTTATAGGATATTTGAGATGTTTTTAAAACAAATTGAGGCCAATAGTGCATAACTATTAAACTATATACATTCATACAATATATTACCTAAACTTGTTTTCATGTAAAAAAAACAAAAAACCTAATTTTTAAGGTGTGGCGGCTTTTATTTTGCCGTGGCGGTGCGCTACGATCATTTACATGTAGGGGAGACCCTGCAATCTCCAGACACACAAAAATGTTAACACTTAACACTTTTAAAGTGAATAATTATACTCTGGAATCAATGCAAAATTCATTAAAATAATGAATGCAATGGAAAAATGAACATTTAACGTCACTTTTACTTTCATGGAAGATTTGTAACACCGTTGAGCGGTGAGCACACTGTAATGGAAACACAAGCCCAGAACATTAGAAACCAAAGTAACCTATAGAAACAATCAATTTACTGATGCGTCACATACGTTACAACCTTTAATTTAAAACAAAGCTAAAATAGTATTCTGTGGAGATGTTTACTGGGCTGTACTTGGTCTTAATGTTCTCTACCTAATCTGACCTGGGTAGTGTCGCAGTCAGATTGTTTCTGGCCTCCGAGCGGCGGCATGACAGCGGCCATCATATCCTCTTTAAGGTGAGAAGATAAGGTGGCGGCGCACAATTACGCATTAGATACAGTATCACGGGCTGCAAAGCCTCGACACTCGCCATCACTTATCTCTTTAGCCTTGACGACACCTTATGGAAGCCTCAGGCTGGTGACTAAGCACTGCTCAGGCCGTGGATGGTTGAGCCGTGGCCTTTTATCGATCGCACCCTGTCATCTCGCCACCACTTAGCTAATGATGTCCACGCTATTGCCCCACGGCTGGATGAGCGGGCCATAAAACAGTGCAGGGACAAAAAGATGAAGAAACTCACAGAAAAAGCTTTGACCCGAGCCTTGTTCTTTCAGTAGGAATGGTAATAGCCTACTGATTTCCTGCTTTCTCTGTGCTGGCAGCTGTCTTTGTGGTGTTGGTGGGTCCGCCGGCATGAAACTGCCAGTCTCTAAGTTGGCCCGAGGTTGACCTTGTTACTCTGAGACGTTTTGTTGTTGTCGTCTGTGCTCAATGAATGCTTTCAGTGATGAATCACCTGCTTAAAATGAGAGGAAATAAGCAAAGGCTGTTATGTTGTGACCACGGTCAACATGTCCATTTTAATGGACATTGGGATTTTATGTGTTGACTTAATGCCACAATTTCCCAGGATGCACTAGGTCTATAAGCTCTAATGTCAAAGTTCATTTCCCGCTGCGGTGCTCTGGTGGATCCACCATTTTGTTACATTCCTGACTCCTGATGAGGTCCTGGACTTCTCTGCAAGCTAAGACTGTGCTTTAGTAGTCCTATTAGAGTGGATATCCAATGTAAGGTTAGCCTAGTCAAGCTAACAACAACAGTAATAATCTTGTTGTGCTACTTTTGCCTTTCTTGTTGCCCTGCTGACTTGCATGTACAGTATGTCATAAGTTGTAGAGATAAAACTCTGAGAGTTTTGTGTTATCACAGTTGTCGAAGAGAACAGAAACCTTTTATTTATTTATTTATTTATTTTAATTAAATTTTTTGCCCACTGAGGGAAAAGGTCATTGAGAATGCTGTTTGTCAGGTCAGGACTAGCTGGGCCTGTTTTACCTTAAAATCCACGTGACTAAGATAGAGGGAAGGGGTGGGGGGAATAAAAACAAGGTGGGACGAAAAGATGCTTGTTAGGATATGTGTACGGGTTCTCTATGTTGATCATCTCAGATATTGTTTGTGATAAAGCCTGACATTGTTTATTGATGTCATGCTGTCAGTTGCTTAAAAAAGCTCATCATGCAGTAAGAATACTTTTTTGCATGTTGTTATATGTAAACATATTTGCTTCCTATTTAACCAACAGGAAGCAAGATGTGAAGATGGGTGAAAATATGTCAACACGGCTAGATATATCTTGTGGTGTACCCCAGGGATTAATACTGGGATTGTTTAATCTTTATATAAACATTTGTAAAGTTACAAAGGACTTAAAGTTATTTTTATTTGCAGATGACACAACTGCTTTCTGTTCAGGAGAGAACACACAGAAGATAATACAAATAATAACCGAAGAAATATGGTAGCACGGTGGAGGAGGGGTTAGTGTGTCTGCCTCACAATACGAAGGTCCTGGGTTCGATCCTGCACTCGGGATCTTTCTGTGTGGAGTTTGCATGTTCGCCCCGTGACTGCGTGGGTTCCCTCCGGGTACTCCGGCTTCCTCCCACCTCCATTGACATGCACCTAGGGATAGGTTGATTGGCAACACTAAATTGGCCCTAGTGTGTGAATGTGAGTGTGAATGTTGTCTGTCTATCTGTGTTGGCCCTGTGATGAGGTGGCGACTTGTCCAGGGTGTACGCCGCCTTCCGCCCGAATGCAGTTGAGATAGGCTCCAGCACCCCCACGACCCCGAACGGGACAAGCGGTAGAATGTGGATGGATGGAACAGAAGAAATGAACAAATTAAAAAGATGGTTTGACAAAAACAGACTATCTTTGAATCTCAGTAAAACTAAAATAATGCTATTTGGTAACAGTAGTAAAGAGCATCATACACAAATACATATAGATGGAGTAGATATAGAAAGGGTAAAAGAAACCAGATTTTTGGGAGTATTAATATATGATCAAATGAACTGGAAATCTCATATACAAAATATACAACATAAGGTGGCAAGAAACATTTCAATAATGAATAAAGCAAAATACGTACTAGGCCAAAATTCACTTCATATTCTTTACTGCTCGCTAGTATTACCATATCTGAGTTATTGTGCAGAAATATGGGGAAAGAACTACAAATGTGTTAACCGTATTCCAAAAAAGATCAATTAGACTGATACATAATGTTGGATATAGAGAAAATATTAAAGTTTGATGATTTGGTAAAATTGCAAACCGCTAAAATGATGTACAAAGCAAACTATAACCTGCTACCAAATAATGTACAACAATTCTTCTCAACTAAAGAGGATAAATATAACCTTAGAGGAAAATCTAATTTAAAACATTTGTACCGGTATGCACGTGCAACACTTAGAACCTTCAGCATATCAGTATGTGGAATTAAATTATGGAATGGATTAAGTAAAGAAGTTAAACAATATACTGATATGATCCAGTTTAAGAGGTTGTTCAAATTAATAGTACAAAGAATAATAATTATGAGAAACATTTTCAACCATATTGAAAATAAGATATTCTTCATCTCAGTATGTGTATCATGACTGACCTAATAATATATTACAAAAATGCTGTATTACTCATTCACGGATGTCATTTTGCTATAAAAGAAAGTCAGTAAATGAATGTATATATTTGTAAACGCTCTGAAGCGGGAAAACAGTAGGATTAAATAAGCTTTGCTTCTTCCTACTCCTTTTCGTACATGATGTAAAGTGAAATGATAGTAAATTGTGTGATGTATTATGCTGTAAGTGTGTTCCTGTTCGAAATACACTAAATACAGAAAGAAAGAAAAGACATAATGGAAATAAAAGTAATCAGTTGCCGTCATAAAACCAATTGACTGTACATTTTTAAATAACATGAATAATTAGCAGTCATACCAGTTTAAAAATAAGTTAATCGCTGCCAAAACATGCAAACATTTGAACGTTTTCTTGAAATTTGCTGAAGGCCTTATGGGTGGTGTAGTTTGTTGCGTTACAAATAGGGCCTCACGCATCTGGCTTGTAAAGATTGTTGTAAGTGTAAAAATAAGTTAACCACTGTAAGACATGAAAACAAAGAAATGTGCTCCATTTTTAATTTTAGCAACAATTATCTTCCTGTGTGTAATTGTTTTCTTCTTCGTGAACCACTTACTTTTTTTTGTTAAGGCTGGTTATTTTTTGGAATTGTCATTAAAATGCCAAAGAAAAAGGCTCGCTGTCGCTGAACTAAGTATTGTCTTCACGGTACAATAAAGTAAGATATTGTGTAATGTTATCCTCCATCATTTTGGTGTAGGGTGATTGCAGAAAAACTAAGAAAAAACAGAACACACGCCTGGATTTACTCCTAATTGCAATTTGTAATCAGGTTTGCTGGATAGGAGAAGACTTTTGACAGTAATGCTTCATTGGATTATGTGCACTACACAATACATCTTCATTAAATCAAGTATATATGCAGCAGCAATGACTACTGTTAAGTGAATACTCACTTACCCGCACTTTGTAGTGGAGACGAAGCATTTGGGTTTAGTTTATTGCTGGTGGCGCAGATCCATTATGCAAACAAACCTACATAGACTGTATGCATGAATCCTTAATATATAATTCCGTCTATGTGAATCCTGTTTTGGCATTATATAGTTTATCAATGCATATTTATAGATATTAAAGTCTCATTCCTCAAATTGGCTTTTAATCCTCTTGGTGAGAAGGTGCAGCAAAATGGTATTATATATTGAATGATGCGTTTCACAAAAAACACTTTTATATGGCTTGTGTCGGAAGAAGATGGATGGGATGGATGGATGGGTGTCTTAGTCACCGTAAACAATTAAATGCACAGTTTTCAGTTTGTACTAAATACATGAAATTATATCGCATCTCTTTTATTTGTAGCAGTCAAAACATCAGCTTAGAGTTTATAGTTTTTCTAGACAGCAGTAGAGTGTTGATTATCTTAAAATGTGTTAAAAAACGGTGTTCGTTGCTATGTCGAGTGGCGCTTTTCATCATTTTCAGCAGACTGCATTACAAAATGATCGTCCTCTCACGCGAGATCCACCCAAGAATGGTGCCATATGAATCTTTTCCCTACTGTAGATACTATATATCACAAACAAAAACAAAACATTAAAGCAGCGGGGCAGGAGGACAAAAACGTTAGCACCATTAGCATATCCAGCTGAGTTAAATAATGATAAATGGGTTGTACTTGTATAGCGCTTTTCTACCTTCAAGGTACTCAAAGCGCTTTGACACTACTTCCACATTTACCCATTCACACACACATTCACACACTGATGGAGGGAGCTGCCATGCAAGGCGCTAACCAGCACCCATCAGGAGCAAGGGTGAAGTGTCTTGCTCAGGACACAACGGACATGACGAGGTTGGTACTAGGTGGGGATTGAACCAGGGACCCTCGGGTTGCGCACGGCCACTCTGCCACTGCGCCATGCCGTCCCGTTACTATGCTAACATTGAAATCACACTCTTAACAGTAACATCGTGCTAGGTTAGCCTATTTGCCGAAGAAAAACAACAACAATCCAACCTCGAGCTCTGTAGATGATTGATGAATAGTAGATAGGGTTTCAGGCTTTATTAGGATGTGTAGCGAAGCCTGCTTTCTCTTTATTTTTCAAGTTTTTTCAACAGCATAGGTCATTTTCTGTCCATGACGTGATTTAATCAATGCTTGGTGGCCCAAAAATGTATCTTTTACAGAATCCCTGTAATTGTGGCAAACGGCACTTAGGCTGAGTTTATAGCTTTTTCAGTCAAATGTGCGCCAGAATGACACACAGAACTCTCATTGTGGGAATGTTGATGTTTCATTTATGTGTGTCTGGGAACTAGTACCACGAGTCCATAAAAGAGTGGAATTACAAGAGAAACAAATCATCTACATGATTCTATCCAAACCTTTTTTGGCATAGGTGTGACATAAACGGGTCAAGTGGATTGAGTCATGCTGCTCTGATCACGAAGAATGTCTTGTTTGTGTGCGGTTTGGTAAAAGGAACCAAACAAGATGGCTTTGACTAGTTTAACCTGCCCATGAACCACATAGCTCAGCCTCGGAGCATACTTACTGTCAGATACCACGGAGACTCCCATCCACAGTTTTAGCTTGATAACTATGTAAATATATCCTCCGGTTGTCCCCTCTTTTTCTCTCTCTTTCGGTGTTTGGCCACAACAGATCCGATTCTGGGAAGTTGTGCAACACTTGAGTGTTCACGTGCAGCTCCCAGACCACAGAGCTTCCATCGAGGTTCTTTTTCCCTCCCCCTGTTCCTTTTGGGGTCATAGTTGAGAGGAGACATGGTTGGATGATGTCAGCCTCTCACCTCAAGGGATCACTTGGACCCCCCGCCCCCAATTTTACCCAAGGGCCTTTTGAGGTTGGGCACCAGCTCCAAAGCAAGGACGGGAAGCAGTGGTGGCAGAGACTGCAGGAATGAACGACTCACTGTTTGTTGTTTCATAATGAGAGACACAGGATGTGGACGGTCAGCACGTCCCGGCCAAGAACAGTTCATTTCTTGACCGGCCCTTTGTGTGTATGCAGTAGGCTTGTGGAGGCATTTCGTGGAAACGGCGGTGTTAAGCTTTAAAAACTTCTGACGTTTTACAGGAGGCTATGTTTTTTTAATAGCAGGATTTCACAAAAATGATGTAACCAGAAAACAGATCCTTTGATGCCTTTTAGCAGAAATACATTTTTCAAGCAACATTCATTCACCTGTGTGAATTTGGCCCCTCTTATCATTGCATCATTTTTCCCGTTACATTTTTTTAAACGTTATTCTAAAATACATTTTCTGACTAGTGACGTCATCCCGTGCCCTCAACTTTTCAAAATATCTCCAAACTATCAAATTTTTGTCTCTTAGTTTATCTAATATTAGCGTTTTATTGTTCATAACCAACCCCTCCCTCCCCCACCTTGTCAATCACCCAAAACTCTGTCTAAATATCCATTCAACCATCCATTTTCGACCGCTTGTCCCTTTTGGGGTCGCGGGGGTTCTGGAGCCTATCTCAGCTGCATTCGGGCGGAAGGCGGGGTACACCCTGGACAAGTCACCACCTCATCACAGGGCCAACACAGATAGACCGACAACATTCACACTCACATTCACACACTAGGGCCAATTTAGTGTTGCCAATCAACCTATCCCCAGGTGCATGTCTTTGGAGGTGGGAGGAAGCCGGAGTACCCGGAGGGAACCCACGCAGTCACGGGGAGAACATGCAAACTCCACACAGAAAGATCCCGAGCGCAGGATCGAACTACTCAGGAACTTCGTATTGTGAGGTACATGCACTAACCCCTGTCCACCGTGCTGCCCCTGTCTAAATATATGAGGTTTTATGTTAACGTTGTATAGATGTATGTTACTAACGTTTTATTATTCATAACCAGTAAAAATGTAATCGTCCAGTGAACGTATGGTATATGAGCAGTCTCTTTCGGGGTCCCGGGGAGGCTGGAGCCTATCCCAGCTGCACTCGGGCGGAAGGCAGGGTACAACTTAGACAAGTCGTAATCCAATCCAATATATTTGACACATGTGGCGTATCCTGCATTCAACAGTCAAGGAAAGGAAATGTGCATCTTTTCCTCTCTTCTTACCCCTTCGTCTTCTGCTGCAATGGCTGCAGTGAGTGAGCGAGCGAGGGACAGAGAGAGAGATGAGATTTTTGTTGTTTGATCTGCCATTGGATCGCCACTGCAGTAAATTACTGTTCCAGGCTAGACCAAATCCCTTTTATCAGATAGATCGCCCCCATCTCCCTCCTTCCTTTTCCAACTCTTTCCTACGTCCATCAAGCTTTGACTTTATCTCTCTATCGCTACCTTGGAAGCTGTTCTTTACTCTGTGTAGCGGTGTTTTGCCTTTTACGTTTGTTGTTTGCTTCATCCATCGCATAAACACTTCAAATTGTGCCGGATAACTCATTAAAGGAATAAGTACTTAGCCTAAGCCCCGTTTTGGCCACACTAAATCATTGTTTAAGGTTCTCCTACTTGGATAATTTTTTACACGGGTAAATGCGCCGTGTATTTCTTGAATCTCCGGCTCTTAGCTTTGTATGGACTCATTGATCGTTTACAAACATGAGTTCGGAGAGGAAGTGACGTCAGAAAGAACGCGCTACAGCCAGCTTCATAATAAAGCGGTTTCGTAACTCGGAGCTAACCACTGGAAATATGGAGGCGAGTCATCCAGACATGCCCGTGTTTTTCCTTCCGTCTGTACAGACGCTTGTGGAATTCACACATGAATACCTTAAGAGAAAGCGATTTCAGCTATTTCGGATACAACACTTCTCAGACGGAAAGAGAACTTTCGAATGTCCAATGTTGAAAAACTTGTTGAAGGAGAGACAACGAGAATGCGGGCTCCCGTGGATGTGATTTAAAAAAAAAAAAGGTAGCGTGTGCTTTGTATTACCTAGCTGTCGAGGAAAGTCTACGGAAAACGGCGAATGCTTTTGGACCGGCAAATCAGACTGTATCAGTTATTCTCCACCATGTATGTCGCGGACTCAACGTCTAGGTCCAGAGTATATAAAGTCACCTAAAAGGAATGGACTATGAAGGTGAAGGCAAAAGAGTGAGGAGTGTCCTGACCAGATATCTAGATCCCTAGATTGATTGATGTAAAATATTCTTTATCACATTGTTTACTTTCACGTGTCCATTAAAGATTTGATTAATTTATGATGGCTCAGTTGTGATTCACTACAATAGGGCCCTACAGCACACTGGATTCCAGTTAATTGAAATACCACAACACTGGATATTGATCAGATAAATTAAATTTAAGAACCTGCACACAAAGCAACACTGGAGGTGACTATAACGTGCGCATTTTCCACGCATGCGTACTAGGTTGCGTTGCGCCTGCAGACGGAGACGGCGAGGGGGGGGTCTTAAACGGCGTGTGTGTGTGTGTGTGTGTGTGTGTGTGTGTGTGTGTGTGTGTGTGTGTGTGTGTGTGTGTGTGTGTGTGTGTGGACAAGGATAAGGTTAGGTGGGATTTAACCTGGATAAGTGTAGAAGGGGTCTCAGTCACCCTGGTGCATCTGTACTTGTTAAGAGGAACCAGGGCGGCCATCTTGCCTAATCACACTAGAGCTACTATGACATATGCTTTACTTAGAATACGAATAGGAAATAGTATTTTTGTTTTCATGCCCGAGGTGGGGAAAGTAGCCCAGCATAAAAGCCGAGCGGAGCCAAACTCACAGTGACCTCGTGTGTTGTTGTTGCAGCAGCTAGTCTTGACCCCGCCCGCCTGCGTAAAACTGACAACTTTATTATGGCTTTAGAGCTGACATACGGCAACCGGCGATGTCACACCAACACCGCTTTCCCATTGGCTTGGAGAGAGTGAGACTGCACTCCAGTCTAGTAACTATGTTAGAATAAACAGATTTGGAAGTCCAGTGTGGAGGGACCACATGCACACACACACGCACACACACACACACACACACACACACACACACACACACACACACACACAAAGAAACACAGACGCTTGAAGTATTTAAACATGATGTGTTTAAAGGTGTTTTTAATGTTTGCAGCAAATGTCTGTTACATGAAAACATTAGTTTTAAGAGAAAACAAAGCTAATTTGAAATAGCCTTTTTTTTTTTTAGAGAGAACACACTAATACGCTCAACGGGAGCTGGAGACACCTTTTTCGAATAAATACCCGTCAGTGATTCCCGCAGAGTCCTCTTCCCCCGAAGGCAACTGCCAGATGTTAGAACATGTTTGAGAGTTTCTTGTCCACTTTTTTTTTCATAATTTAGTGGCTAGAGAGTTCTACAAGATTGTGCAGCTGCAGTAACAACACTGTCAATTTTGTCAGTTTTCTGTTTGTTTTTTTGCTATAATTTCAACTGGTTTATTTGTTTTGCAGATGCTTAACGAGTCATATGTTTACACTTGCACATACACAGATCTGAAAAGGAGTCAAATGAAGCGTAGCTTGTTTAATCTTGTCCCTTCTCCATGTCTTACTAATAGTTGGGTCCTTGTTCTGGTTTTGGAAAAAAAGAAAACATTTTCATATTTAAAATACAGTGGAACCTCTATTTGCAAACATAAATGATTATTTGTAAATAGAAACGTTTGTTTATTGAAGTGTGCACATCTATCCATATGAAGCAATGTAAACATAGGGCTGGGTGATATGCCTGAAATTGTATGATAATACAAGTTTTTTATATTGGGTGATATTGATAATTAGATTTTTTATGACCTCTGGAAAATATGGAAGATGAAAAAATAGAACAAATGTTAACATTTTTATTTGAAATGTAATTTTCCTCTGTTTATAATCCCCTATAAGGAAATGTCAACACAAGCATGGAAACACTCAAAATCAACCAAATTGTAAAATCAGGATAACCTTAACAATAACCTCTTTAAGGTTCGAAAATAAGGAATATGTAAGAAATGCTTAAAGTGTAAGAAAATTGTGCAAATTGTAAAAATGTAAACATAAAAAAAAACTAAGAACAACAAGTATTTGCAGGTTTACAGCCAGGAATTTACGAGTCTGTGTTACATTTAATTTTGTCTATTATTCTTATTCAAGTAATCTAAATGAATTTGTTTTACAGTAGTTATTATTTAGATAATATTTAACCAAATTATTGTTTTAAAGTAGCACATTTCTCATATTCTGTTATTTATTTTAGTTATGCACTTTAGTTTCTACCTGTTGTTTCCGTACATCTGAAAAGGGAACGGATGTCGGGTGAAAAGAAAAGATGAGCGCGGCAAAGGCAAAAGTGCCATACTGTCGAGGTGACTTCTCCTTTATCAACAATTGCTTCGCTCTCTACAGCACTCCCCTTTAGTTTCTCTTTTCACTCCGGCACGGAATTGACAGCGCGCTGATGCAACCAAAACTTGATGTTTCATTCTGTTACACGATTGACTGTTTAGCATGTCCCTCCCAATACTCCTTGACCTCTTCCTGATTGGCTAGCTTACCAAACGCGAGTGCCTTCGTTCATGCAACCAACCTTGCTTCATTCTTTCCGGTTTCTTCCCGACCCAGAAAATATACATTTATAGAAAGTTTTAACAATCTGATTTTATATTGATATAGATAACACTTCTATTGCATGACATAAGGAGGTGATGGATCAACTATCTCTTTAGTAATAATAAACTACCGGTACACAAAAACAACAACTAGTTGAACTGTCCTCCAATGCAGCTGCCCTGCCGATACACACACACACACTGTGGTGTACTCACAGTTTAAAACAACAAAACTCTTTGAATTCCACAGCCAGGTCGCTACAATGATTAGTAAATTTAAAAAAATACACCTTACCTTGTCGGAGGGGGGAAAACTGTTTCGACAATGCTGTGGATACTTCCTGAATGTTTGAAAACATACATCGCTTGCCCATTGCTTTCTTTGGACTCACATTGCGTTAGCAAAACAAAAAAATTTTTTGCCAAAAAGTAAAAAAAAAAAAAAAACACATACAAAGCACAAAAATGAGCACAGTATCTAACAGCAGCACTCCGCTGACTCAATGAGCAGTGAGCACCGAATCATATTTTATTATTTATTTGTATTTAGTGTGCGGTTCATAAAACGAAAATGTTGTTCAATGAGGGGTTCGTAAATCCAGATTCCAATGTAGTCGTATAAACATATAAACATTAAAATGTCTAACAGGACTAGAGCAACGGATGTTAACTGTGGTGAAGCTAATTCCGCCACTGATCTTTTACTCTCATTATGGTACACATCTGTCTCATTTAGCGGCCATTTAAGATGTCTGCTCGTTAAAAAAAGCTTAACTGGTTGTTTATGTGCATGCTAACATACAGAATCTCCTAATGTAGATGCTAATCCAGCAGTGGCGTACCATGGGGGGGGGGGCACATATGTTTGCCTAGCCCCGCCCATTTTTGGCGTCCTTAGTATCCCAACCTGCTATCATGGCGGCTGCTCGCTACTATCCTGCTTGCAAGGATGCCGCAGCCGCTAATCTCTCCCTGGCGTGAAAAGCCATGCAAAGAGAATTTATGTCCGCCTGCCACAGGAGGAAAAGGGGAAGTGAGGAAGCGTTTGGGTTGGCAGATAAGGCTCTTGTGCTGTCTGTGTGGTGCTTTTTAAACCATGTTAAGCTGCTTAATTAGACATAATCTACGGGCCCCAGACTGAGGCAGAACTAATGAAGTTCAAAGACTCAAATCCCAAATCCTGCCATCACACTCCCCTCTACCCGCCGTCATCATCTCATAGCTGCACTGTCTTCTTTCTTACCTTTTAACCTCTTAATATCATCCACCGTGGCCTCATTGTTGTTCTCGTTGTCATTATATCATCATCAGCTCAGACATTTCCCATCAGTCAACATTGAGCTTTTGAAGGTGAATTCCCAATAGTGGCCATAGTTGTAGTCCCAGTTTCTCTGTTTCTGTCTCTGTAGATCTTATCTTGTCATATCGTATATCATACATCGCAGGGCTGGGCGTTAAAACAATATCAATAGCTACCGAGAATCGATATCAGTAAAAAATGTGTTTGTCGGAATAAACCGGAAGTTGCAAAGAAAGGTTGGTTGCATGATCAAATGCACTTGCTCTCTGGTAACTCAGCAACGCAGGAACTGATCACTGATTAGTGGGCGCGACACGCTAACAGCCAGTCAGGTAACAGTATCAACTATCAAGTTCGGTTCTGTCCTCTTGTTGTCTCCTTGAGTTGCTGCATAGAGCGAATAAATTGTCGATGAAACAGGAAAAGTTGCTGTGACAGTATGGCAGTTTTTTGGATTTTTAAAAACGGACTGCAGTTGCCACCAGGACCAATAATACCCCAACACCTTAGCTGCCCTCACCCAGAGCAGAGCAGTAACTACCTGGCACTAAACAGGCAGAAAATAGTTCTTCTCAGGTTGCTCTATTTACATTTTCACACATTGCATTATTTCTTACTTAGTCTTTATTTTTTCACCTTGATTTTAAGATGCTATTGTTAAGTGTTCAATTTGATTTGAGAATTTAGTCTACAGTGTTTTCCATGGTTGTGTTGACATTTCCCTTCCTTTTTGCCTTGATAGGTGAGGGGATTATAACGAGAGGAAAGTTACATTTTAGATACAATTGTTTACATTTATTATATTTTTCTCCTGGTCCTTATTTTCAATAGGTCATAAAAATATAAATAATTATAGATATTGACCAATACAAAACTTTCTATTATTATAGTTTTCAGCCATATCGTACAGTCCTAATACATTGTATCCCATCACATCAACCCTATTGATTTTGTTACCTGAAACAATGGTATCTGAATTAAAAAAAAAGCTTAATTGATAATTGTCGTGTTTTCCACAAACTATAGTTTCTGACATTGTCTTCAAATTTTCCACAATTATTGCTCCTGTTGAAAGAAAGAAATCAACTGATCTTGATTGATATCAGATACTGAACAGCACAAGCTGAAGAAGAACTCAGTACTACTATGTCTTTTTAGTGACATTCCAGTGATTATTTCTCTGTGTCAAAGCAAGAAGTTATTGATTTTAAATTACATCACACTAAGTGGCAGAGGTATCACAGGCTAATGGGCAAATCTACATTTTCTTTCGATCACTGACATCGTCTTCAGATACTTTGTGATGAATGCTGTGTGTGTATGTCAAAACACTCAAAAGCTGAGGTATTTGAGGCTAAAAGAAAAATCTATCCCTTTTTTTTTTTTTAAATGTATGTTCCTGGATTGTTGTGATGCAACAAAGCAAGATCCCAGTTGATTTTGGATACTATGCACTATTAACGAGTGTCATGCTATCATTGACTGAGGTATCTGAGACTAAAAGTTTACTTAAAGTACTTTTTAAAAAGAATCCATTGGTACATACTTGTATCGAGTATAGGGCTGCAGCTATTGATTATTTTAGTAATCAAGCGATCTAGCGATTATTTTGTTTGATTATTCGAATAAAACACACGTTATGGACTCAATGCGTATTTTAGGGAAAATTGTTGAAATAAACAACTTTTCTGCTTGCCGTAATCTTTATTCTTTTTTTCTTATAAATGCACATCACTAACATTGAAAATGTTCACTTTTAACATGTGTACATTATTTTAAAACAATCTCCGCTGTTTGCTGCGACACCACCGCCCCTATGTGCAGTCTGCGTATTTAAAGTCCTGTGCACTGCATGCGGTCCGGATTTTCTAAATTGCAATTTTTCCACTCGTTAAATGATTAATCAAAGCAACAGAAAAAGCTTTTTTGGAATCAAGGAAATCGGTTAGTCATTTCAGCCCTAATTGTGTTACGTCAAATCAAGGACCCAGTTGAATAATATCAGACACTTGATAGCTAAGGCATCTTAGAATGAAAGAATATCTGTACTTTATTTTTTCACAAACTGCTGTTGTTTTAAAAAAATTCCTGGATTAATGGAACAAATTAAGATGCCCTGTTAATTTTGACTACTGTCCACTATCAATGGCTGAGTTACAGTAATCGAGGCTAAAAAGCAAAACTTGTACTTTTTTTAATACCAAATAATTTGTCTTAAAACCTTCCGGGATTATTGTATTGAATCAAGTTGTACACAAAAAGGGGGGCTTTTTAATATTTTAATAACCCCCTAATCTTAATAGCTGAGGTATCTGAGGCTTACAGATGTACATTTTCCTTTCAACAAACTTACCAGTCAGAATCGTTTTATTTTTAAACCTCCCCAGATTAATGTTCAATTAAAGCAAGAACCAAATTGATTTTCAAGTGACAAAAGATGGCAGTGGCAGCTGAGGACATAAACCACTCAGGGAGACATTCCCGTGGACGAGCCACATTGCGTTCAACCCCTTCATCTTTCTGTTCTATGTCAGTACAAGGTCATTATTGATTTTCCTATTCATTAATGCTTAAGGTAGCAAAAGTCAATGGTGTGTCTGCGGTGATTTTCATACAATTTTCCGAGATGCACGCCAAGTCCAAAGACTGATTAAATGTCCGCCCGCTTGTGATTAGTTTAATATAATATTAATGTATGATAGTGGCGCAGTGACATTTGTAGAATCCTGAATGAACAATAAATGTAGTGGAAGATGTCTTACTCAGCCACTGAACTTGATGAAAATCTCACACACACACACACACACACGTGTGCACACACAAAACACAACACAACACAAAGCAAACATGTGAGGCTATAATGATGGCTTTGTCAGGCCAGGCGCCTCATCACCGGCTGCTGCAGCAAGCCATGCAAATTCCTGACTCAGAACGTTGGGGAAGTGGTGAGCATTACAACAAGTTAATTAAAGAGTTTTTTTTGCCTTTTAGCACATTTCGCTCCCTGCTGCTGTTCTGCTTCCACAATCTCCCCTGCCCTTCATTCCAGACACCCAAATATTTTGACACAAAATAAATTTATAGGAAAATCTTATAACTTTACATGCACAAAACAATGCAAAATACAAACCCCGTTTCCATATGAGTTGGGAAATTGTGTTGGATGTAAATATAAACGGAATACAATGATTTGCAAATCATTTCCTACCCATATTCAGTTGAATATGCTACAAAGACAACATATTTGATGTTCAAACTGATAAACATGTTTTATTTTGCAAATAATCATTAACTTTAGAATTTGATGCCAGCAACACGTGACAAAGTATTTGGGAAAGGTGGCAATAAATACTGATAAAGTTGAGGAATGCTCATCAAACACTTATTTGGAACATCCCACAGGTGAATAGGCAAATTGGGAACAGGTGGGTGCCATGATTGGGTATAAAAATAGATTCCATGAAATGCTCAGTCATTCACAAACAAGGATGTGGCAAGGGTCATCACTTTGTCAACAAATGCGTGAGCAAATTGTTAAACAGTTTAAGAAAAACCTTTCTCAACCAGCTATTGCAAGGAATTTAGGGATTTCACCATCTACGGTCCGTAATATCATCAAAGGGTTCAGAGAATCTGGAAAAATCACTGCACGTAAGCAGCTAAGCTTGTGACCTTCTATCCCTCAGGCTGTACTGCATCAACAAGCGACATCAGTGTGTAAAGGATATCACCACATGGGCTCAGGAACACTTCAGAAACCCACTGTCAGTAATCTATAAGTGCAAGTTAAAACTCTCCTATGCAAGACGAAAACCGTTTATCAACAACACCCAGAAACGCCGGCGGCTTTGCTGGACCTGATTTAATCTAAGATGGACTGATACAAAGTGGAAAAGTGTTCTGTGGTCTGACGAGTCCACATTTCAAATTGTTTTTGGAAACTGTGGACGTCGTGTCCTCCGGACCAAAGAGGAAAATACCGGTAACCATCCGGATTGTTATAGGCACAAAGTTGAAAAGCCAGCATCTGTGATGGTATGAGGGTGTATTAGTGCCCAAAACATGGGTAACTTACACATCTGTGAAGGCGCCATTAATGCTGAAAGGTACATACAGGTTTTGGAGCAACATGTGTTGCCATCCAATCAACTTTACCATGGACGCCCCTGCTTATTTCAGCAAGACAATGCCAAGCCACGTGTTACATCAATGTGGCTTCATAGTAAAAGAGTGTGGGTACTAGACTGGCCTGCCTGTAGTCCCGACCTGTCTCCCATTGAAAATGTGTGGCGCATTATGAAGCCTAAAATACCACAACAGAGACCCCCGGACTGTTGAACAACTTAAGCTGTACATCAAGCAAGAATGGGAAAGAATTCCACCTGAGAAGCTTAAAAAATGTATCTCTTCAGTTCCCAAACGTTTACTGAGTGTTGTTAAAAGGAAAGGCCATGTAACACAGTGGTGAACATGCCCTTTCCCAACTACTTTGGCACGTGTTGCAGCCATGAAATTCTAAGTTAATTGTTATTTGCAAAAAAAAAAAAAGTTTGAGTTTGAACATCAAATATCTTGTCTTTGTAGTGCATTCAATTGAATATCGGTTGAAAAGGATTTGCAAATCATTGTATTCCGTTTATATTTACATCTAACACAATTTCCCAACTCATATGGAAATGGGGTTTGTACACATCAAGTGGATAAATGAACTTTAATCTTTTTTGAAGACTTCTTTTGACCTCATAATGGGTTATTTTGCAGCCATATTCAATTAAAAAAGCATAGAGATTTGTGGCGTAACTCTGTTAGTTTGCAAAAGAACGGAGGAGTAAGTTATAAAGACATGTTACGAACACAGTTGGACTCACACAATGTATTGTTACCACAAGAAAATGGAGAAACCGACGCGTGGGATTCTTTGTTTGCGCACTAAAGTCTGCAGAATTAATCTTTGCAGCCGTTTGGACGTACGGTAACTGAGACAGCATGCATAAACCAGGACAGACTTCTGTCAAAAATGTTTGTTAAAAGCTAAATGCTATGAAAATTGGGGTGAAGGAAAACCGAGGTACCATTGTATTTTATTCTATTGACTACTATACTTTTAAAATATACTTTTTTTCCAGCAGTCAGTGTACAGCAGTTCAGATTTACTATCCACTGAAAAGCACTGTTTTGAAGTCTATATCCAAGTTAAAATTTTAATAGCATGGTCCCTTATGAAGATGTACAAGTTTTAAAAATGGATGCTGAAATGTGACTCTTTTGAGATAATATATGGCAATGGTAAACACAGGATTAGTTGAGTCTCTTAAGGTAATTTGCCTCTCTCCATAATTCCCATTCTCTTTAAATTCTACCCTTCCACCCTCCCTCTGCTCCTTGAATTCCCTCAGCAGAGGTCCGCTATCAGCGCACCGTTGAGTGGCTCTGAGGCCTGCTGCAGTCTGGCCGTGCTTGATTAGCTACGGTGTGATGCCCGCAGGCAGCTTGGTTTAGCACTCCAACTGGTCTGTTGTTGCACTAAGAGCATCGCAGTAGACGACAACTAGGAGATGGAGGTGGATGCTGAAAGGGGAAGATAAAAGCCACAAAGGGGAAGGACGTGAGAGCAGGTGGGGAGGAGATAAATGAGTTGGGAGAAAAGGCTAAGGAGAGGAGGAAGAAAGGTGATGAGAGGACGGTGATGCTAAGGAAAGGAGAGAGGGGAAAAAAATAAATGACCTTCTGTGCAGAGTGGAGATAACTGTTCAGAAATGCTGAGGTGGACAAAAGGCATATCTTGGGTTTAGCACAATCCCCAGTGTTTGCACACCTTTAATTCACACATTTTAATAGGTCTTGTAAATAACAAAGCCTTCCCATATTTTTTAATTTATCATCAAACCGTAAAAAAATGTGTAATTGAAATTCAGTTGTTAATTCATGTTCACTGTTATTAGCTCTAACATTGTTTTACCACCCAAACCTATTCATGCAGAAATAAAATATTACAGCTCAAACAGATTGTTAAATCTGTGGGACGGCGTGGCTCGGATGGTGAAGCGGCCGCGCCAGCAACTTGAGGGTTCCAGGTTCGATTCTAGTTTGCGCCATCCAAGTCATGGCCGTAGTGTCTAGGCAAGACACTTAACCCACCTTTCTACCAGTGGCACCTACACTGGTGTATGAATGTGCAGGACTCCTTTGAAAAATACATTCTTAATCTCAATTGGACTTTCCTGGGTAAATAAAGGTTAAAATAAATAAATAATAACTTTGTGTCCCAGTTAATACATAATGCATACGGTACATGCTATTGTGCATAACTGGAGTAATAATGTAAAGTCAATTCTAGTGTTGCAAAAGTTTAACATTTTGCAGAACTGTCATTGAGAACCTCTAAAGTAAAACAAATGTTAAGAACTGGTCAAGGGGGTGACCCCGGGATGGCAAGTTTGAATAACAAAAATGAATACATTTAATAAGTCCAAAAAGTGTAACAAAAAGCGATGGGGCAGAAATGCACACCATGAATACTAACTAAAACAGAGTCCTCAGTGGTCGACAGGGGAAAAAACCAGGGCGCACTCAGCACAGCATAATGTCCTTGCTGCCTCAAGGAGGCTAGGAAACAAACACAACAAAGTTAGAAATAACAGGACTAAGGAAAAGCAACATACCAGGACTGACAAGGTGAAGTAGGCGCATGCACATGGGAGGTGCAGGATAAAATAACCGGCAAGACCCAGCTGTGGGTGACGAGCTTAAATACCTCTGAAGAAATAGGTTGCAGGTGTGCCTTAGTGTCCGCCCCTCGCTGGAGACTAATGAGCTGAGGAAACACATCACAATAAAAGAGAAGGCAGGGAAATAAAAACACAACAACAAAAATGCATCAAAATTCGACTTGCTAAGAATCGTTTTGTCTTTTTCACTGTCCTCAGTCTCCTGTTGAATAAAAATGTTTCCAACAGCCACATGCTAAGAAGTAAGCAAATGCTACAATAATTCAGTATATTGCATATTTTCCACTTTGTGGCAGCGCTCATTTTTCTGGCTGCCCTTAGTCTCCTCTAGAGGTGGGAATTTTTTGGCACCTGACGATTCGATTAAAAATGTATTATTAATGCATCTTTAATTTATGTACAGTATGTTGATGCAGTTTTACATTACTTTTTGTTTCACTAAATAAGCATTTATCACTTGCAAGTTGCAACTTTAAAAAAAAACAGTGCATTTGTAATAAGAAACAGCTAAATAAATTCCCACATTTATTTAATTAATGGAAATGTGTTAAAAACTGGAACATAAGTGCCCTATAATAAAGGAGGTGGCCGGATCTCTCGGTGAAGTAGCTTGTTGCAGTCAGCCAAATTTTAGAATCGTCTGCATTACTTCATTTACATTAAATAAATCGATTATCGATTATTGATGTTTACTAATCGTTTTTTACAATCGTCCATGTCCGAATTGCGATGCATCTAAAAATCGATTATTTCCCCCACCTCTAGTCTCCTTTTGGAGAAACATAGTTCTAACAGCCACATACATAAAGTACCGGTGAGAAAATATTACAGTATGTTCCACAGTCTCCACATTGTCGAAAATGCTCCGTTTTTTTGCTGCCCTTAACTTCCTCTTATATAAACATAATTCCAACAGCCAAATGCTAAGAAGTAAGTAAATGCTGCAATATTAAAGTATATTCCACATTTTCCACTTTGTCATAGCGCTCAGTTTTCTTGCTGCCCTTAGTTTCCTCCTGGATAAAAATAGTTCCAACAACCACATGCTAATACTGTAAGTAAGTAAATTCTGCAATATTAGACTTAGACAAACTTTATTGATCCACAAAGGAAATTGTTCCACACAGTAGCTCAGTTACAAAGGATGGAAAGGATAATGCCGGTATAACGTAGACTAAAAATGTACCATAGTAGCTATATATATATATATATATATATATATATATATATATTAAAGTATATTCCACATTTTCCACTTTGTCAAAGCGCTCTGTTTTATTGCTGCTCTTAGTCTCCTCTTCGGTAAAAGTTGTAGAATAATCTAAGCGCAAGCCAGGAAAATGTGTATTTCTCTCTAGTCAGTGTGTTTCTTCACGTGTCGCTGTGGGTGAGATTTAGTCTGCTCGTGCCATCGTGTTTTTTTGGTTTTGTGGAAGCAGACCGACATGGAATTGCGCCCACTGAGAGTGTTGACAGTGTTAGCTTGTTATTGCTGAAGGGTTGGATGAATGCTGAGCGCCATGTGCTAAGAACGGGAGGCCGATCAGCATGTTTCTTCGTACTGTACAAGCAAATGTCTCCTGACAAAATCAAAGTTGCGCACATGGATGAAAAGACGACTTGATAAGCCCCGCTCGTCCTCCCGCACCTCTCAGCCTCTCTCATCCGTACCTTCTGTTATGCCTTTGTCTCATAACTGATTTCTTTTCCCCCTTCCCATGTCCCTGAGACGCTCTAACGTATTTTATGTCTCGCTGTCTACTTCCCCGTCTATTTCCACTCCTCCCTCACCCTACAAAATGGTCTGTTTGCCAGACGATGGAGAGAACACACACGTCTACACATCCATTCACACGAAAGCAAGAGGCAGAAATAAAGAAGGCCTTATCTCTCCTACCAGACACTTTGTTCATGTGATTGCATGCTAATGAATAATATATGTGGACACACACTTGCACGCACACACAAGAGTCGCACTATTGGATTGGTGCTGATGCTGACATGGGTCCTTGTACAGTGCTTTATGTGTGTCTGAGCTGCAGAGTGTTGTCACTGTGAAGGGATGAGGACTCTCCAGGGATATGCTGATGAATGGTAGGGTTGTCACCAGTCAGGTCCAGCTGCCTTTGTGCTGCCTTAATGCTGCATGTTCTCAACAATAATTTAGTAAGAAAACGTACTGTTGCCCTGTATTATGTATAAAACTATTCTATTTTCTAGCAACACGATTGTGACAGCGCCTGTTTTGTCAGGTCCTCCTAGCAAACGCTTTACTGCATATGCTTTATTTTACCAAATGGTTACGGCGGGAGTCGGCAGCCCGCGGCCCTATAGCTGCATGCGGCTCTTTATCGCCGCCCTCGGGGTTCGTTGGAGCTTTTTTTAAAATGTATGAAAATTAAAAAAGATGGTGGAAAAAAATGTATTGTTTGTTTTAATATGGTTTCTGAAGGAGGACAAACATTACACAAACCTTCCTAATTGTTATAAATCCCACTGTTTGTTTTAAACATGCTTCACTGATGAGAATATTTGCAAGTGACGTTTTTGCCTACTAATTTTGGCGGTCCTTGAACGCATTGTATTTCGTTTACATGTAAATTTTTCTCCGACGCTTCCACGTGTTTTATGCCCCTCATTCTTTGTCTTATTTTGTCCACCAAACTTTTTATGCTGTGCGTGAATGCACAAAAGTGAGCTTTGTTGATGTTATTGACTTGTTGGAGTGCTAATCAGGCATATTTGGTCACCGCATGACTGCAAGCTAAACGATGCTAACATGCTATTTAGGCTAGCTGTATGGACATATGTTGTGTGTTGGTGTATTTTAGCTCATTTAATTTCCTTTACTTATGTCCTCTGTGTATTTAATTTATATTTGCATGTCTCATGACACATTATCTGTATGTAATATCGGCTACATTTCTGATAGTTGTTTTTGTGCCGTTATAGACCACAGCGAAAGTTACCGAGCTTGCAAGGATTAATAAATCTATTAGAAGAAGACAGCCTGCTGTTTCCTTTAATTTGGACACACACATCTATCTCTTTGGCCATTCTAAGCCAGTAATTTTCAGGAGTTATCTCACCTTCTAAGAAGCCTCCATTTTACTAATGTCTTCCAATGTTGTAAAAGTGTGTAGAATAAATATTACATTTTAACAGTTCTGTCAACGAAGATTTGTGTCAGCCTGCCTTACATAGGCATTTTGATAGTAAGCTATTATAGCTAATGTGGACACTTACATCATGTGTACCTTCATTTTGACACTTATGTAAGGCTTTTAATTTTTTACGGCCCAACAGTTTTTTTTTTTTTTTTTGTTTTTGGTCCAATATGGCTCTTTCAACATTTTGGGTTGCCAACCTCTAGGGCAACTGTCCCCAAACTTTTTCTGCTCAACAGACCAATTAAGTAACAACGAGCAGCCATTTTTTTTTAAATAAAGTTGGATAAATGTGAAAGTGTTTTTATTTCGACCTACTAACAAATGATTCTTGACCCGGTACTGGGTTGGAGAACCATGAATTACGACGTACAGTGGAACCTCAGAATTTTAACATACCATACACACCATAAAGCTGTAATTATCACATGTTTATTTACCTAAAACACAAGGACAACAGGGCATTTAATTGTACAATTGTAGAGAGACTCTGTATCACGGCCAATTTCCCAAATAAAATCAATTTCGATTCATAAGGTTCGAAATCGATTAATCACGATTCGATTCTATCCACTCTTATTTACCTAAATATGAAAAAATGTTTTAAAACTGTTGAAAAATACAAATATACTTTTTTTCTCTTTACCATAAACATCTTTTTTTGATTGTTCAGTTCAGTTTATTTCGAGCATGCATACAATACATAATAATGAGATAAAAGATTGTAGAAATATATTCCAATTAAAAATATATATAAAGACAGAACAATAAGATCATATGTAAATGTTTACATTTTGCTTTATATTTATTGTTTTACTTATTTTTGGTTTTGTATTTGTTTTGTATCATCCCGTGAGGTGTATATTATTTTTTGTTCGGTTTGTACTTCATGAAGTTTTTGCACCTGTTTTTTTTGTGTGTTTTTTGTCTGTTTTCATTATATTTGGATGTATTTGTTTGGTTTGTATGCTTGTGAATCTGGGCTATCCATTAACTACTTATTATGTTGAAGGGGGCAGGAAATATACAATTTTCTTCATCCTGTTCCTTCTCAAGCATAGGTGTGTAAAGACGTGGTTTGTTGTTAGAGTTTAATTGTCTATTGATCAAAAATGTACATCAATGAAGGAGATAAATAAAAAATGAATGAATGAATGAATACAATTACAATGTAATCCATCACATATTTCCAGTTGTTTCATTACAGCATGTCCGAAATGGAGTAGGAAGAAGCAGAGTTTATTTAACCTCACCCCTTTTTTATATCATAGCAGTTTTATCCTATTTGTGTTCTCTGTTTAAATGAATAAATAATAAATAAATAAACCACAAGTAAATAAACAAATATTATATACATAATCATTCCCTTAAAAAAAAAAGTTTCAAGATATTTATGCTAAATGTTTTCTTTGTTCTTTGTGAACACTTGTAGTTTGAACAGTCTCTTAAACTTAATAATAACAGTAAATATGTAAGCTATTCTTCGGAGTTTCTTAATTTGTCAGTGCAGTCAGACAGGATTCAATGCACATTGATTTTATTGTGAAAGCCAGAAGTGGGCGCTTGTGTTTTTTTGGCGCACTTGACGACAGTGATGTATGCAGGGAGATGAAGATGTAAACAAAAGTACCTCCCAAGTATGGCTGCCATCTTTTTTCAGTGGTTATCTTTCAAGACTATTAGTTACAAATATAATCAATATCACGATGGGCCGATATTTGACATTAACTCTTTACCGCAGCTGTCGCAGTGTTTTCATGGCTAAAGATTGTACTCGCGTGAAAGATTCCTTCAAAAAAGATGCACACTCAGTGAGACACAAATACATTTCCATATTCCTTCTTACACATGCAGGGGTTGATTTAATGAATTCCAGGAGGGTGCATGTTTTGCCAGGACACCGGCTCGAATTTGAGAGCAAGCTGCATTAATGACAAATAACTTATAAACCTTGCGAAGAAAAAATTGGGTTGAAACCAATCATCTTTTCGTGTCTTTCTCGCCATTTCCAGGTCTAAATTGTCTGTCAAAGTTGACCAACTTGTTTGAATTTGTCCTCATCCTTCTAGTATCCAGGTAAGAGGCATTATGTATGTTCTCGAACAAACTTTCGCTAGCTCCGAGGCAAAAAAGCAGCTCACTAGCCGATGATGTCAACATAGCCACACAAGCTATAAATACTTTGTCTGCGTTAGTGCTTATGACAGTGCTTCTCAAGTATTTTCTGTTACCCCCCCACCCCTCCCAAGAAGAAGAAAATATGCTCTCCACCGTGACTATAAATAGTATCATTTGTCTATAAAATTGTTATACCTATACCTATACCGCTGCATAATATTGTGCGCTTATTAACAGTGAAAGGAACAACACACCGGTCTTTCCTCGTCTCCCACCATAGTTACAGTGAAGCTAAGTGTTAAATACGTTTCATCACATTCTGCTACGACAAAAAAAAGCATGTTCCCCGTGGTCACGAGCGCCCCCTCTGGCATCGTGCCACCCCACGGGGGCCCGCCCCACTGTTTGAGAGGGACTGGCTTCTGACAACAATATCACTTATACTTGGTCAATACTCAAGTCACGAAATGTAAATGGAATATTGTTGGCTGTTTTTGGACAATTATTTAGAGGGCTTTATGGGCGGAATAGAGGACCTCCCATTGACTCTATTGTAAACAGACTTTTATTTATAAGTTAGAATGCATTTTAAAAAAGACATCCGTCTTCTTGTCTCTCATAATGGCCGATGGGCAAAATTCCATAAAAGTTCAGTTACCCTTTAAGTTGGTAGGCTGGGGTAAAAAAAACAAGTTATGTAAAGATGAGCATCACGTTGCTTATCATGGTTGAATATGCTTCACTATATTTATGTCTCTAAATCACTATTTTGCCATAAGACCGGCCTTTTATATTATTTTCTTCTAAAGTATGATCATGTCACTTTTTACTCCAAGACAGTGCATTGTAAGCTGATGCTCTGTTCCCTGACTGATATTTGTCTTAATTAGAGATGTCTGATAATATCGGCCTGTCGATATTATCGGCCGATAAATGCTTTAAAATGTATTATCAGAAATTATCGGTATTGTTTTTTTTATTATCGGTATCGTGTTTTTTTTATTGTTTTTTTTAAATGTTTTAATTTTTATTAAATCAACATAAAAACACAAGATACACTTACAATTAGTGCACCAACCCAAAAAACCTCCCTCCCCCATTTACACTCATTCACACAAAAGGATTGTTTCTTTCTGTTATTAATATTCTGGTTCCTACATTATATGTCAATACAGGTAAAAGCCAGTAAATTAGAATATTTTGAAAAACTTGATTTATTTCAGTAATTGCATTCAGAAGGTGTAACTTGTACATTATATTTATTCATTGCACACAGACTGATGCATTCAAATGTTTATTTCATTTAATTTTGATGATTTGAAGTGGCAACAAATGAAAATCCAAAATTCCGTGTGTCACAAAATTAGAATATTACTTAAGGCTAATACAAAAAAGGGATTTTTAGAAATGTTGGCCAACTGAAAAGTATGAAAATGAAAAATATGAGCATGTACAATACTCAATACTTGGTTGGAGCTCCTTTTGCCTCAATTACTGCGTTAATGCGGCGTGGCATGGAGTCGATGAGTTTCTGGCACTGCTCAGGTGTTATGAGAGCCCAGGTTGCTCTGATAGTGGCCTTCAACTCTTCTGCGTTTTTGGGTCTGGCATTCTGCATCTTCCTTTTCACAATACCCCACAGATTTTCTATGGGGCTAAGGTCAGGGGAGTTGGCGGGCCAATTTAGAACAGAAATACCATGGTCCGTAAACCAGGCACGGGTAGATTTTGCGCTGTGTGCAGGCGCCAAGTCCTGTTGGAACTTGAAATCTCCATCTCCATAGAGCAGGTCAGCAGCAGGAAGCATGAAGTGCTCTAAAACTTGCTGGTAGATGGCTGCGTTGACCCTGGATCTCAGGAAACAGAGTGGACCGACACCAGCAGATGACATGGCACCCCAAACCATCACCCAACCATGCAAATTTTGCATTTCCTTTGGAAATCGAGGTCCCAGAGTCTGGAGGAAGACAGGAGAGGCACAGGATCCACGTTGCCTGAAGTCTAGTGTAAAGTTTCCACCATCAGTGATGGTTTGGGGTGCCATGTCATCTGCTGGTGTCGGTCCACTCTGTTTCCTGAGATCCAGGGTCAACGCAGCCGTCTACCAGCAAGTTTTAGAGCACTTCATGCTTCCTGCTGCTGACCTGCTCTATGGAGATGGAGATTTCAAGTTCCAACAGGACTTGGCGCCTGCACACAGCGCAAAATCTACCCGTGCCTGGTTTACGGACCATGGTATTTCTGTTCTAAATTGGCCCGCCAACTCCCCTGACCTTAGCCCCATAGAAAATCTGTGGGGTATTGTGAAAAGGAAGATGCAGAATGCCAGACCCAAAAACGCAGAAGAGTTGAAGGCCACTATCAGAGCAACCTGGGCTCTCATAACACCTGAGCAGTGCCAGAAACTCATCGACTCCATGCCACGCCGCATTAACGCAGTAATTGAGGCAAAAGGAGCTCCAACCAAGTATTGAGTATTGTACATGCTCATATTTTTCATTTTCATACTTTTAAGTTGGCCAACATTTCTAAAAATCCCTTTTTTGTATTAGCCTTAAGTAATATTCTAATTTTGTGACACACGGAATTTTGGATTTTCATTTGTTGCCACTTCAAATCATCAAAATTAAATGAAATAAACATTTGAATGCATCAGTCTGTGTGCAATGAATAAATATAATGTACAAGTTACACCTTTTGAATGCAATTACTGAAATAAATCAAGTTTTTCAAAATATTCTAATTTACTGGCTTTTACCTGTATATATCAATACAGTGTACAAGGGATACAGTCCGTAAGCACACATGATTGTGCGTGCTGCTGGTCCACTAATAGTACCGTACTAACCTTTATCAGTTAATTTTACTCATTTTCATTAATTACTAGTTTCTTTGTAACTGTTTTTATATTGTTTTACTTTATTTTTTATTCAAGAATTTTTTTTAAATTTATTTATCTTATTTTATTTTATTAATATTTTAAAAAAGGACCTTATCTTCACCATACCTGGTTGTCCAAATTAGGCATAATAATGTGTTAATTCCACGACTGTATATATCAGTATCGGTTGATATCGGTATCGGTAATTAAAGAGTTGGACAATATCGGATATCGGCAAAAAGCCATTATCGTATATCCCTAGTCTTAATTCACAAAATTAAATCAGGTTTGTTCCCTAATATGATGTGCTAAAAAGGCTCTTGGAGCGTTATTCATGCTTGTTTGCTGTACGTTTATACAATACTTGCACCTGTGTACTCGCCTCGCAGTTCAGATGATGCATGTGCTCTGTTAATTTGGCTAATTGTGTGCCAGTTGCGGCAAGCATGCGCATGAGTGGGGTGTCTCCAGTGTGTGTTTGTGCCCTGAAAAGAAACCTGCTGTCACAGCAGAAACTAAATAATTTTCCTTCAGAGGCATTTGCGTTTCGGTGGTGACGTACAGTATGTGCATTAATTTAGCCCAGCAGAGCTGATATACGTTTTTTTAGTGTGCGGGGTATCGCAAAGCCCATAGCTCACTGCTGTTTTTCTTCTTCTCCCTGCTGTTCTGTACATGAATATTAGCCCCGCTGGGATGTCTTGTTAAAAACAGGAAGCACATGTACGAGAAAGATACAAGACGGCACACTTGTCTATGCAGAAGACTCCATTTGTGTTCTCTGTACTAAACATGAACATTTGTTTTTTTTGCTGGACACTTCATTAATGCTTTAATTATATTACTTTTTATATTTACTTCAAACAGTATTGCAAATGTATCTGGTCTGATAAATCACTTTTTTGTTTACCTTATTATTATACAAAGAAAGGATTTATTTTGGTTATCTCTTAAAAGCACCAGTAGAGTGGGAACAACACGTTTACTTTATATGCTTAATTGTGTTTCGTTGTATCAAATAAACCATATCCAACTGTATTTACAAAAACATCCAAAAAGCGGCAACAATAGTCCATTTACATGTCGTGACCTGCATTCGCAATATTGTTATTATAAGCACTAATGCAGACAAACTACCTTTAGCTGCGCTGTGATCACTGATGGCTAACGGGCTAATGCTGCTATATTGACATATTAAGCTGGTGAGCCGCTGCATCATCTCTGAGCTTGTGAAAGTTCATTCCAGAGTATAAATCATGCCTCTCACCTGGATAGAAGAAGGACGCGGCGAAGTTTGTAAACTTTTAAATCTAACTTAGACCTGGAGATGGCGAGAAAGACACAGAAATATGCTCGTTTGCAGCAATGTTTTAACACTCCATGAGAATTATTATTAATTCTTCATCTAAACAGAAAAATATGAACATCGCATTGTCACAATCCCAGTGAGATCAGATATTGTACAATAAGTGACGGTTTCTTATGTTTGTAGTTTGTATTTATTGTTCAGCACTTAGCAATAAAGCTTAACCTGTTTTGCACAAAGCTTTTAAAAATTGTTTCTCCTCCTCCTTATATTCAGGCTATAAGTTTCTGGATCATAGTTTGTCCCCAACTAGTCTTTGTTGTCTCAACTGTAATTGTGTTGTTGTTAAAGAAAAAAGTGAACATTGTGATGCATCTGTGAAATTATAACGCCGCTGTATGCTTAAAGTAAGCAAAATACGTAAATATTACATGTTAGTATGAATGTACCTGTCACTACATTACATATATACTATATGTATGTAAAACCTTGGAGGACTTTGGATGTTTTTAGAGCACTTTATAGGTGGAATAGAGCGACTTCCATTGGCTGCATTGTTAACTGACTTTTGATTGCGTTCATTTACCAGTTAGAATCCATAAAAAAAAAAACATTTGTGTTTTTCTCTTCCATAAGTGTACAGCTCTGGTAACCGGTACATTCGCACCCACCTGCACAAAAGTACTTCAAAATGTAACGATCAAAATAAATATGACTTTTTTTTTTGTTTACTAGGGCATACATATATAATATGCATTAGTTTGACCATTTAAAATCAACGATAATAAAAAGGAGATGCTTGGAAATAGCATAAAAATGCCCCAAAAACTTGGAAAAATGCGATTCATAGCGTTACTTTTAGGTGTAACCATCATGAGCGTTCTGTTCAGGTATATTTCTTTTATATTTTGATAAATCATCATATTTATGTATTACTAAATCTAAATAGGTATTGATCAATCTTTAAGCTGTGTGTATTTAATTTCAGTTTGCTTTTGACGTCTTATTTAGCATTGTAGTTGAAACTTTTACAACCTTGTGTTGCGCTCATGATGGCTTAACCAAACTAGATTTCATTTAATGATCTTATTTTGAATATGTATTCCCTTTTTTACATTTAGTATATTCAAATATTAATTCATAAACATTGAATACATTTCAAATATCAATAAAATGCAATTGCCTTCATCTTATAGGGTAATGTTTAGTTACACTAAGCTTAACACCAAGCTTCATCACTTTGACTTGTAATATCTCTAATTCTGGTGGTGTTTTATGCTTTTTTTTGGAACATGTACTATACATATAATACAATAAAGTCCCATATAAAATGATGTTTCTAGCAATACTTTAATTTTGCCTTTGAAAATAACACTCCAAAGTCCATTAGTGGAGTTGTACACAAAAGGATTGTGACTCATAGGCAAATTTCCAAAATAAGTGCATTTCCCCTTTAAGAGGTCCTTAACTTCACTCATAACTGCTGTAAAAATATTATATATTCAAACAAATATTATATTTTTAGGAAAAAACATCCCAAATGTACACACATTGTTGCACATCAATAGCAACATGCACTTGACATTTTGCTGCATGCTTTGAGTGGGGGCAAACATGCTGTCTGGTGGACATATATACAAATGTATGTTAAAGGATTGCATTAATATATTTTAAGAGGAATGTATTAATTGGTTTCCCTGAGGAATTTTTTTCATTAGGAACAAATCTCAGCTACAATCCGCCCGATTGTAGCTGAGATAGGCTCCAGCGCCCCCCGCGACCCCAAAGGGAATAAGCGGTAGAAAATGGATGGATGGATAGGAACAAATGTGTTTTGCTTTTCAGTTTAACACAGGCAAAATGTCTTGAAAATATGAAAAACTGAATGGCACAAAATGCTTGCAAAATGATCATAAATTGTCAATTGGGGAATGCTAAAAATTGAAGGTTAACATCTTGTCTTAGATAACCTTCAAAGCAATCAGGTTTTTGCTTTACTTAACTTAAGTGTATAATATATTCTTAGTCTTCGCATGTTCCTAACACAGCATGTTGAGTCTGGTCCTTTTTTCAGAATGAATGCTTTAAAAAAGCAGAATAAAAATAAAAATACCTGATTTATTCTCAGGCAATCTGCTCATGCAATGTGACATAATGTAGATTCCCCCAAAATGTTGGAGATTTTTCTGAATTGTAAAACTTCCAAATACTGTATAATATGGATTGCATCATGTTGAAACAGGTTTGCTTCATTGGTTTATTGCGTGCCGGCAAACTATGTTAATCCAAATAATAACTTCACTGTGAGTTGCAATTATTTTGAGTCAAGTCAATGCTTGATTAGCCCTTGGAGACACAGTTTATATTTCAACTTTAGAAGACAACTGATGTGCGTTGGAAGAGTTTATTTTGACAGGCATTTATCGGGCTAAATGAACACACACACACACCCATAACATGCTGTCACCGCCATGTGTGTCTTCACTGATCTAAATGGGAATCTGACTGGAGGTTAGCATGTCAGTGTGCAGAGCGGCCTTGCAAACACACCTCCTGACAGGCCAATTAATGAGGAGATGGGTGGATAGGATTTAATAGGCAGGGCGCAGAGAAGGAAAGGGGACAATATTTACCAGTCTGGTCAGGGCCCAATCGGGTTAAGATTGCACTGGCTGTTCCTCGCTACACCATTTGTCTTCTATTTTTTTATAATTTAATTAGGCCCTTGTTTTGTTATCAAGCGAGTTTGATTTAGCGTCTGTCAAAGATTGTTTCGACTCGGGCAAGAGGCTCACTCAAAAAATCCAAACATCAGAGTAGATTGTGGGCCGCGAGCCAGGTGCCGTCCGCTGTTGGTGCCATGTGCTGCAGCTTGTGATTAATGCTCAGATATGTTCAGTTCATTAATTAAAAAGCCGTAAATTGATTCTGGTGCTTGGATTGTTGAATGCATCTTTGTACCAAGAGATGTGACTTAAGGATTTGTTTACTTAAGAATCCAGTTGCAAATAAGCTTTATTTCCTCACGTAGTGACCAAAGGCTTTTTTTTTTAAACTTAACTTATATATCCTTTTTTTTCTTTTCACATTTTCAATGAATACTTTATTTTTAATGAGATACAAGAATGTTAGAATTTTCAGAACTCGTATTTCGATGCCACTGTTTTATTAAATAATGCTGCTATATTGCACACTCATTGAGACTCAATCTACACTGCACTACCTTTTATTATTACACACAAGCAACATCATTTTGACGGATAATTAGATACATTATTTTATAATAATACAAAGAGATGTAACGATATGATAATATCATATCACGGCTATCGTGACGAAAATGATCACAGTTATCATTACCAAAGCGGTATTTTTGAATGTGCTCAAAAAGTACTTACTGTATACACACACCAAAATATTTTGGCCAAGTTATTTTAAATAACTAGAGTAAATAGACACACTGTTAGAAAAAAATATATTTTTACGTGTTTTGTGTTTATGCTTCACTGATAGTGTTTAAGTCTCAGTATTTATCTGTTTTAATGGCAAAGGTTTTGTTGTTTGATATATTGCTTCACACTGTAGCACTAAGATTTATTTGAATGAGAAGTGCGTGACAAATAATCTATTGTTATTTATTATTTCTGGGGATGTTCTGGTGTCTGGTTCAGCAGTCCGTAAACGCACCGTAAAAACACTTTCATCTTGTATTTGTCTGAGTATAGAAAAATCACTGTTTTAAAAGAACGCCATATTTTAGGTTTTGCACACATTGATATCTTCATCCCTCAGACGAGCAATGTGTTCATAGAAGTTTAGAGTGGAGTACGACGTTGCTTAATGGTAAAGACAATAATATCTCTAGTTTTCATGTTAGTATTTAAGCTGGTGAGCTGGTGGCAGTCAGTCCATGAGTTTATCAAAGTGCAGTTATCAATCACGTTTTTTTTCGCTAATTTTTATTTAAAACAGTATAACTAACCGGTGGGAGTTTTAGCGTAGGGAGTTTTATCATAATACCGTTTATCATTACATCCTTAATTTGCATTTTCATTAATGGTTTATACATTGAACAGAATATAAGACATTTTCTGAATTTATTTTACTACAACAATGTAAAACTGCATGTAGATTACAACAGAAAAATAAATCTTAGCTGATCGACAGTTGTTAAATGACTGCTTCATTGATCAACATTAACTTTCAAAGGCACACACTCATGCGTTTTGAGCTCATGAAACCTCTTTCAATTGTATTACTTATGGCAGTGTTTTTCAACTAGTGTGCCGTGGGAGATTAGGCAGTTTCACCTACCGGTATTTGGGTTAAAAATATTTTTTGCAAACCAGTAATTATAATCTGCAAATAGTGTGCCGTTGTTGAGTGTCGGTGCCGTAAAGTACAAAGTAAACAAAAACAGAATGCTGGACGACAGCAATGACTTACAGCGTGTGGATCAGAGACGGCATCCACAAATTACATCCGTACATGACATGACAATCAACAATGTCCACACAAAAAAAGATAGCAACAACTTAAATATTATTGATTGCTAAATCAAATAGCGCTTTTGGGGCGGCATGGCGTAGTAGGTAGAGCGGCTGTGCCAGAAACCTGAGGGTTTCAGGTTCACCCCCCGCCTCATGCCATCCAAATCGCTGCCGTTGTGTCCTTGAGCAGGACACTTCACCCTTGCCCCCAGTGCCGCTCACACTGGTGAATAAATGATGAATGATAGGTGGTGATCGGTGGGGCCATAGTCGCAAACTGGCAGCCACGCTTCCGTCAGTCTACCCCAGGGCAGCTGTGGCTATGAAAGTAGCTTACCACCACCATGTGTGAATGAATGATGGGTTCTCACTTCTCTGTGAAGCACTCTGAGTGTCTAGAAAAGCGCTATATAAATCTAATCCATTATTATTATTACTATTAAGGAAGACATAAAACTGCAACAGGAAAATACCAACAAAACAGGAAAAGCCACCAAAATAGTAGAGCAAGACAAGAACTAAAACTATGCACACGGGAAACAGCAAAAAAACTCAAAATAAGTCAGGGGGTGATATGACAGGTGGTGACAGTACACCTACTTTGAGACAAGAGCTATATTGATGCATGCTTGGTTAATCTTTAAAGTCATATCCAAGAATTGCGACAACGACTTTTTACTGTCAACTGAGTTTCGTTTTTTAATGATTTCTGCTGGTGGTGTGCCTCCGGATTTTTTCCAACGCAAAAAATGTGCCTTGTCCCAAAAAAGGTTGAAAAACACTGACTTATGGTATTAACTTATTACTTACTTTTGCTACTTCTGTTGTTTAAAATGTAAAAAATGGTGACAGGGTAAAAAGTGATCATACCTGTGTACATTGTTTTATTTGATATAAACAAATAAAACTAGTGCTGATAAAGCTTAGTTGTGCTTCACCTAATGTTGTTGGCATATAATGTTGTTATAAGTATATACAGTTACATGTTTATGCATACAAATTTAAGGGTCAGAGCTTTTAGGAGCCATTTTAAAGTTGTATTTTCTAAGAATTTTTTTGTATTAACCACAACCGATAAATGTTAATGGTGGATTGTTGAGATTTTTTGATATTCTGGGGTAAAAAGAACAACGTACACCAAACCGAACCGTTTCACATCCAACATGTGAGTGACAGGAAGAAACGCTCATTTGGAGAAGTCATGGCACCAACTGTTGCTTTTACGTGCATAAATCTCTAGACCCCGAGTATACATCCTCTCTTTTTCAGACTGAAATAAATTGCTATATTCAGGGTAATAAGGTATTTTGAATATATTGTTTGAATGTGACACAGTGTCTATTACACTAGAAAGAAATATGTATTTGTTTACCGATTGCTGTGAATTTTCTCTGGTTTTGGAGCCAATCTGCCTCAGTAGGTGAGTTTTCTTACTAAACCCACTCAAGGTCATTTGGTCAATATGTCACTGGAGGTTATTCCTACTCAGCTCACACATACAAGCCAGTCTTAATGACTGACTCGCCCTTTCTCCCCTACTCTCTTTGCTACAATCCCCATGGAGACGAGCGAGAGGCAGAAAAGGCACAAAGTAAGAGATGGAGGACGAGAAAACAATAAAATAACCCCTTGTCTTCACGCGACAATCAGAGTAATGACCTTAGCCTGCTCTTCAATAGATAGAGCTGCATCTTTTTTTTTTTTTTAAATATCGCACAGGTGGGGTTTGTGACACTGTGTGCTAGTGAATGCCGTTGGGATGAAGGATTAGAAGGGTTTAGGGATGCTGAATGTGCGTGTGCACGGTGAGAGCTATTGCAGATGACGTCAGCGCTGATAATGAATGGTGCTGCATGCTGTAACTGTATAATATTGTGAATAGTTAGATTTTGAAAGAGGATTATTCTCTTTTGAGGCACTTTAAGTGAAAGCTTTTGCATTTCTAAATATTTACTAAGAGGTCGGACCATTGTGAAAGAGTGTTGTGAATAATTGAGAACTCTGACCAGTTGTCCCACGCAAATGCACCTGTTTATCTGTACTTGTAAGACACCTATATTGCAAATAATCATTGGTGGTTATTGTTTTTAGGTATTAATAATTATACACAACTTTTCCATTATGTTTATTTACCCTACACAGCCTGCGTCCTGACAGTTAGTTGCTATAGAAACCAATAAAAAGGTCCTAATTAACGCTGTGGCAGGTATAGTTGTTTTTGCTTTTCTGCAGTGACTCATTTATTCTTTCATGGCAGCTTTCTTCCACTTTATGTGAGCTTTAATGATTTTCATTTTACTTTATACAGCCTCAATAAGGTTATTCTCTAGTATTGCGCTTATAGAGGCTTAATTGTATCATGGGGTGCAGTAGTGATTGACAAGTGACCAGAGAACAATTACGACATGCATAGGAGTGGAAGGGCTATTGACAAAATGTGCACGTACCTACTCAACTAGACACTGGCTAGATAAGGCAGTTTTCCACACAAAAATCTGAAACTTTAAGTTCCTGGAATCTTTGGTTCCTGGGACTATAGGTTCCTGTGTACATGTGTGGTTTGTGTTCCCACCACATTTTGCAGTTCACAGTAGTTTATACAAAGCATAGGGGAATGGTACCGTATATTTCTATATTGATGCCATGTAAATGAACAGAAAATAATAGGTCCGATTTCTTTTACTACAGATAAGTTAATAAAATAAAAAGCAATAAGGTACATAACAATATGATTTAAAAACAAAGTATACCACATTTTGGTAACACTTTAGTATGGGGAACATATTCACCATGAATTAGTTGCTTATTAACATGCAAATTAATAACATATTGGCTCCTAAATAGTCATTATTAAGTACTTATTAATGCCGTATTCTGCATGGCCTTATTATACAACCAGTTATTATGTAACCCTAACCTTCTAACCCCAACCCTAACCAAATAACCCTAAGCCTAACCAAATAACTCTAAATTAAGTCTTTGTTACTTAGAATATGTTCCCCATACTAATGTGTTACCCAAACTTTACATAAAAAGTCTGGCTTTTGTTCACAGTGTACAACTGTCAGAAAGTTGTCATTTCAGTAAATTATGAATTCATGAGGGTCAGGTGAATCTTTTTTGTGGTCCATTTTAGCTGTAAATAACAGTGCATGAAAAATAAATGACTGTGTTTATCTCACGGCGACAACACAAACACATCAGATTTAACGTTTAACATTCAGTTTACATGGTTTAGGCTAATAACTACACAAATTGCGTGTCGCTGACTACTGTTACAGCATGTAAGTAAATAGTGTATATTTGATGTGATTTACCTTCGTTTCACTTGTTTACTGCCACCTCTATTTTACATTATCCTTCAAACAACAAAGTCGCTTGAGCAGCTGGAGTTGCTGTTTCGAAATTTGGCTGCATTTCTAATATTCTTCAGTTAATATGCTCAAGAGTCCGTCCACTTCTCGTAGCTTTGCGTATCGAAATTAATAAACAACATTAAACGGCAAACAAGTTTAAAAACTACGGCAGAGTAAAAACACTGCAAGATTACTCCGCTGATCAGTGTTCTTCAGCACTCAGATGTCCCATAAAGGTTTCTGCAATTTGAAAGTTCCCTTCGTTCTTCTTTCTCTCTGTTTTAAGTATCTTAAAATAGAAATACACAAGAAATAAGAAATAAACAAGACATCCACACATATTGTAATGGCAGCGGAAATTTTGAATTCAACGTTTTAGACTGTGCCGTACATTGCGACTCGTGACCAAATTAGGTTCTTGTGGAATAATTGATGTTTTTCCAAAAACAGGCACTATAAGGTACTATTTCTAGTACCTGGTGGACACTCATTAGTCAAGCAGATGTGTCATTCCAGCTTGGACACACTGCTAGAAATGTAAAAAAAAATAAACACTTGCATAATGCTTTTGTTGACTTATCCTGTTGCTCCACAGTCTTCACTGTGGTAAGTTTTCTTGCTGTCCGCAGTCTCCTGTTTGATATACTTTGTTCACCGTGGCCAATTGAAAAGACCTTTGTTCTCCTACATTGTGTTCTCTGTTACTGTTTTCTCTGAAACCGTCTTCCTCAGAGATGAACAGAGCTGAGCCGAGTCAGTACGGTGTCGTAGAAAAGTCTAAGAAAATGACTAAGAAGGCCATATTTTGCAATGCTCTTTCAACCTGATGCACACCAGAATTCAATTGAATTGTCTCATGTTCCACTCCTCAAAGTCTTTAGAGAAACTATTTTATTTGTACTACTGTTGACCCTCAATTGAACGAGACGTCTAAAAGGTTAAAAATGAACAGTAGTTGTCTGGTATATGGAGACAAAAAGAGTAGAGAAAGTCATTGTGCATGTTCCATTTTTTCATTTCAAGGGTTTACTTCCTACTTGTTGAGGCTTGTCAGGGCAGCGGCAGTGAGAATTGAAGCTGAGTGATGGTTAAGTGGATCTGCCAGTATACTATTAACTAACTACAAGTGCTAAAGTACTTAGCAGAAGCTGCCTGTGTTAACCTTCTTTCTTCCTCTTCTTCCTCTTCCTCTCCTTCAACCCTTTCAACTCACTGTGCTTTAAATTCATCCTGCTCCGTAAGTGTTTGCTCCGCTTCATTTATGATCTCAGGTCCCTCACTAAACTATTTCTCCTTTAACAAAGTCATTATTTTCTTTTCACTCGTTTCACTTGAGTAGCGTGTAAGACTTTGGCTCCTAAATGGCTGCAGTTGCTGTTAAAGTATCATTGTTTCTTACAATTGAGAGTTGCGAGTGCTACAACAACAACAACAACAAACAATCTTGTTTTGGTATTTATTTACATCATCATCAACATGTTTCATCCACAGTTTGCAGGTTGAATACAATGGATTGCCATTCCTCTCGATCTTGTGCCTTTCTGACGCTGAGCATGGTCCAGTCTTTGATGTTAGTAGTCCATGTTGTTCTGGGCCTCCCTTTTCCTCACTTTCCATCCATCTTTCCTTCTAATAGCCGTCTTTGTATGCCATCTTTCCTGATTATATGGCCAAAATACTATAGTTTCCGTGTTTAATAGTAATTTGTTACACTTCATTGTTTGTCTTAATTGACTTTTAACATTCTTCCGTGTAACCAGAGCTCAAATGCTTCCAATTTATTTGATAAAGTTTTTGTTAAGGTCTATGTCGCAGATGCATACAGTAGGGTAGACCACAGATAGCATTTTAGCATTCTTTTCCTTGTTTCAATATTTATTTTGTGTGATGTTTGTAGTTTTGATATATTTTCATATGATTTCCTAGCAATTTCAATACTTCTTTGTATTTCATTGTCAGTTCTTCCATTTTCAAATTGCATCTGACCAAGATATACCATATTTGATACTTGTTCATTAGGTCTGCCATCTATTGTAAGGAATATTTGTTTTTTTGCTCACTACAATTGCTTTGGTTTTATTCACATTCATTTCCATTCCATATAGTTTGCCTTTATCATTCAGTGCAGTTAGTAGTTGTTTGAGGTTATGTGTTTAGTCCTAACAAAGATGGATTATCAGCATAATGTAAGTTGTTTATTGGACTTCAACATTCTCTCATAGATGATACTTAAATTGAGGATCCCTTTTCGAGTAGTTGATTTATATATAATGCTGGAATTGAAAAGCGATCTGTAACTTCCATATCTATTATGATAATTGTTGTTTCTTTCTAGTTAAATTGATCAGATTAATTCGACTCAGCTGCATGTTTTCTTTGCTGGACGTTTGCTCCTTGTTAGCAATTTAACGTACATAAAACTATGTGCACCTGTAATGGATTGGTTATGTAAGAACTTAATAGTTATTTTCCATTTTATGTTGTTTTTGGGAATGGTCTATAAATCTTGATGACAAAGATGCATATGCATCAAGTAGGGTTGCGTGATATAGACAATATACGATTTAAATAATATACATTTGACAGACGATAGAGATTTTAATGGTTATATTGTGACCAGTGTTTGGAAAATTACTTTTAAAAAGTAATTCATTATAGTTTGAATTATTGAATTAGTAAAGGAATTAAAAAATTTAATTAATTATCAGCGAAAGTAATTTTTGTCTTACTTTTTTTTTTTTTTTTTTTTTTTTTTTAAGAAAAATTTAAATGTAATTGAAAAGCAGAGCGTGTGTTTTTTTAAAAAGTGGTGCCTGAAATGATTCCCGGGCGCGGACACCGCTGCTGCTCACTGCTCCCCTCACCTCCTACTGGGTGAACAAGGGGATGGGTCAAATGCAGAGGACACATTTCACCACACCGAGTGTGTGTGTGACAATCACTGGTACTTTAACTTTAACTTAACGTGTGATATCAGCTAAAGAATACCGTATTTTCCGCACTATAAGCCGCCCCGGGTTATTAGCCGCACCTTCAATGAATGGCATATTTCAAAACTTTGTCCACCTATAAGCCGCCCCGGACTATAAGCCGCGCCTACGCTGCGCTAAAGGGAATGTCAAAAAAACAGTCAGATAGGTCAGTCAAACTTTAATAATATATTAAAAACCAGCGTTCTAACAACTCTGTCCCAAAATGTACCGCAAATGTGCAATCACAAACATAGTAAAATTCAAAATAGTGCAGAGCAATAGCAACATAATGTTGCTCGAACGTTAATGTCACAACACACAAAATAAACATAGCGCTCACTTTCTGAAGTTATTCTTCATTCGTAAATCCTTCGAATTCTTCGTCTTCGGTGTCCGAATTGAAAAGTGTGTGTATAAGGTAAGACATATTATCTGGCACTTTGTTTCGCAATATTATGCAAACACAACTTTTCTTACCTTCTGGTACCTGCTGATCTGTATTTGGGATCTCTATAAATCCTGAAAAATTGTGCGAGTCCGCCTTTGTAGTCCGTGACGACACCGTAGTCTATAAGCGTCTTTTCATGAACCGGAAACACCAAGAAGCACCACCTTTAAAATCATCCAGGTGAAGTTCGCTTGCTAGCGTTGTTGCCTTCATTCGAATAGTGATGGTGCTGACACTTCTGCTTGCTGCTCTCTGCTCAACAACCCACTGTTCGAGTTTGTCCTCCAACAGTTGCCATCTTGCTTTGTTCCCTCGGAAACTCTGTTTTGTCTTCTTTACCTGGCGCAGGTCATCTTCTTGCTTCCTCCACCTACGCACCATTGATTCATTTATGTTATATTCTCTTGCTGCTGCTCTATTTCCGTGTTCTTCGGCATGACTTATTGCCTTAAGTTTAAATTCTGCGTTATACGCGTGTCGCTTAGTAGGAGCCATTTTGTGGTCTGGTCTTTACAGATATAAACACACAAAGGAAATGAAACGAAAATCCGCGCCCTTCTTCTTCTTCCGGGGGCGGGTGGTTGCTTACAGTAGAAGAAGAAGCGCTTCCTGTTCTATGGGGGCGGGTGCTTACCTTGGCGGTTGCTTGCGTAGAAGAAGAAGCGCTTCCTGTTCTACCGGGAAAAAAGATGGCGGCTGTTTACCGTAGTTACGAGACCGAAACTTTATGAAAATGAATCTTAATATTTATCCATATATAAAGCGCACCGGGTTAAAAGCCGCACTGTCAGCTTTTGAGTAAATTTGTGGTTTTTAGGTGCGGCTAATGGTGCGGAAAATACGGTAATAATGATAAATGGGTTATACTTGTATAGCGCTTTTCTACCTTCAAGGTACTCAAAGCGCTTTGACAGTATTTCCACATTCACCCATTCACACACTGATGGTGGGAGCTGCCATGCAAGGCGCTAACCAGCAGCCATCAGGAGCAAGGGGTGAAGTGTCTTGCCCAAGGACACAAAGGACGTGACTAGGATGGTAGAAGGTGGGGATTGAACCCCAGTAACCAGCAATCCTACGATTGCTGGCATGGCCACTCTACCAACTTCGCCATGCCGTCCCCAAGAACCAGACGTAGCAGCATTAGCTCAGCTGTGTTTGTGAGCTCTTGCGGGATGGCTCTGTTGAATCGTTTCACTGGATTGTGTTACCTCCTTGTTAATAAAGAGATGTGCCTCCATGGCTGTCCACAAACAGGGTATTGCAGGATTGCAAGCTTATCACTTCTATCATTGATGTGTTTTTCATTATTCCCTCGTAGTTGTGTGAGTGTATGTATTTGGGTGTTGTTTGTAGTGTGATGTTGCCTCTTTCTATTTGATATCAACGATATTTAATTCCATTTGTTTACACTGCCACTTTAAATCCAATGTACGGCACCTTTAACTGTAGCAGTCTGCATTGCAGCGTCAAATTGTTTGCTGTTTTATTAGCCTTCAACAGAGCACATAAGGACCAAGCCCACTAAGTGGAAGTGGCACCTATTGGGCCGTATGTCGACTTAGCACTACTGCCAGGATGAGATGATGCTGTTGGAGGTGCTGCTGCTCATGCCTTCCCAATAGCACCTGGGCTCTCCACACATGAGAACATGACAAGGACATCCCCTGCACAACATTCACTGGCAGTTTCAGCCTGTGCACACATTCTTAGAAATAGCCTTACACTATCTTTTACTCCCCTCGAGAGCCATCCCCCATTTCTTTCTCATTTAATTGGGCTCAGGGCTCAGCAGTGCATGGGAATTACTCACGGTAGAGAAGGAGGGACGTGTTTTTTAAAGCAGAATTTATTTAAATTCCTTATTTAGGCAGAAAGCAGAGAGGTGTGAGACGTTGAAGGGGCAGCATCTATTTTGTAGCAGAGGGCGTTTTTTTTATGTATGGGAGGACCATCTGTCACCTAACCGTTTGGCTGAGCGCATGTGAATGCAACATCCTCTTGTAAGGGGCATTGAACCTGATTGTGTGCAAATGTTCTGCTCACAAGTCCAGACGAAACGGCCTTAGAGACATAACTTGTTTACTTTGAGGAATGAACCAAATGTTGGTCAAATTGTCCAGTCTTTCTGTACCTGTGAGGCACCATTGTATCTGCATCACACGACGCGCAGCCAACTTCCGCGGCATGCAGCCAAAAACCTCCAGACGCTAAACATTTATCCATAAAAATATTGAGAAGCTGCAGATGCTGTGTTTGATGTGTCCCGTCGGAACATCACCTTTGTTACACAGACATACTGTGCATATGGGTTATTGTCAACTCTGACATTTCCGTCCCGTCACTCAAATACTTTTGTATGGAACATAAAACCGTGATTTCGTAGTTCAAGCAGTACATAGGAGACACTCACAAAATTCTGCTCTCCAAGGTTAATACTGAACACTATTGTACCATTAATTCATAAAACTACTGTAGTTGTTTGTAATACATGGTATTGTAATGTTTTTTCAAACAGTATTTATTTTCGAAAAGTTTCTTTTTCTTTTTAAAAGGAAGGTTGAATGTTAAAAATGTGGTGTTTTGGGAGGACCAAGCACGGACTAAACATGTCAATTAATTTCAATTGGCAGGGCTTATTTGAGCTACAAATGGTCATGAAATGCAATGTTTTTGTAAGTTATAGTACTATTGTACTTGTTATTAAATAAGTATGTTGTGAGCTGCAGCCACTAAATGAACTTCTCGTAGTTATGCAAACACACACAATCACATTATTGTCGTGGCTCATTCAAGTGAAGCCTCCCAAACACCTTTGGACTAAAATAAGTTGTCATTCTATGATAGCATTGTGTATGCGCTTGGTATCTCTCGCACTTTATACCCTCTGCTGCATTGTTTGTCCTACATATTTGCATACACGTGTTTGCTGCCGTTAGAGCTGTTTATGTACACAGGCCTCAGGTTACACCGGGAGGATGAAACATCTCCACTGGATGCTTGCCAGATGTGCACATACAATTGTTTTAATGGTGAGAAAATGTCAAGCTGCGATCAAATTCCTGCTTATCTCACCAGAGTGCACAAGACATAAATGTTGGGGGTACTTAATAAAATAGGGTCATGAGTGGAAAGGCCTGCGATGAGCTGGCGACTTGTCCAGGGTGTACCCCGCCTACCGCCCAAATGCAGCTGAGGTAGGCTCCAGCACCCCCCGCAACTCCGAAAGGGACAAGCGGTAGAAAATGGATGGATGGATGGATGGAGTGGAAAGGCCGACAAATGTAAATTTTTCCTGGATGAAAACACCGTTATAACTCATCTTGTATGCACTAGTTTGTTTAATGTTGTCAAACCTGTAGCCCAGGTTCTTTAAAAGCCTTTAAAAGCTCTTCATTTACGTTCTCAAGTACATCTTTCCAAAGGCCAGAATTTTTCTGAGTCGACATAGAAAGGGCCAATGTTGTAAAAAATAAAAATGAAAAAATAAATATAATATAAATATAATTATATTACAAATGTATTCGTGCTATCAAATGATTACCGTATTTTCCGCACCATAAGGCGCCCTGGGTTATAAGCCGCGCCTTCAATGAACGGCATATTTCAAAACTTTGTCCACCTATAAGCCGCCCCGTGTTGTAAGCCGCATCTAACTGCGCTAAAGGAATGTCAAAAAAACAGTCAAATAGGTCAGTCAAACTTTAATAATATATTAAAACCAGCGTGATGTGGGCGCGCATGGAATCGTATATCAACATGGACGAAGCTGCGTGAAAAAAGCCACCCGGCCTCTTCGCGTAAACTTAAACTTACCTTAACCACTCGCTCATCTTTTCTTCATCCATCCCTTCGAGTTAGCTTTTATGATGACGCCGGCTGGAAAGGTCTCTTTTGGCAAGGTCTTCCTTTTGAATATCACCATGGGTGGAAGTTTCTGGCCATTAGCATGGCAAGCTAGAACCACAGTGAAGGATGACTTCTCATTCCCTGTGGTGCGAATATTCACCGTACGTGCTCCCGTTGTATCCACAGTGCGGTTCACAGGAATATCAGTTGCTGTGAAATAGTAATCCGTGTGCGGATGGAGAGATTGCGTCTTTTCATGAACCGGATCCCTGTCGTTTAGTAGGAGCCATTTTGTGGTCTTTACAGATGTAAACACACAAAGGAAATGAAACGTACGGTAATATCCGCACGCTTTTTCTTCTTCTACGCGGGCGGGTGGTTGCTTACAGTAGAAGAAGAAGCGCTTCCTGTTCTATGGGGGCGGGTGCTTACCTTGGCGGTTGCTTGCGTAGAAGAAGAAGCGCTTCCTGTTCTACCGGGAAAAAAGATGGCGGCTGTTTACCGTAGTTACGAGACCGAAACTTTATGAAAATGAATCTTAATATTTATCCATATATAAAGCGCACCGGGTTATAAGGCGCACTGTCAGCTTTTGAGAAAATTTGTGGTTTTTAGGTGCGCCTTATAGTGCGGAAAATACGGTAATCTATTTAATCAGAATACCGTATTTTCTGGACCATACTGCGCGCCTTATTATAAGGCGCATTAACGGGGTCATGTTATGATTTTTTGTCTACATTTTAAACATTTCCTTGTGGTCTACATAACATGCAATTGTGGTTCTTTGGTCAAAATGTTGCATAGATTATGTTTTGCAGACCATCTTCAAGTCGCTTTCTGACTAGCTCTTCAACATGCGCTGTTTTGTGGGCTGTGTTATTTACATGACTCCACTTCGACAGCGTCTTCTCCCCTTCATTTTTCTTGTATCGGTATTTTTTAGCGCTTCCATAGCGAGTCTACTGACAGCTTTAAGTTAGAACTGTACACTACTTTATAATAGAAATGGCAACAGCGGAGGATAAATGCCCCACAACAAAAAGATAAATGAAAAATAGGAGTTTATTGACTACGGTGAGGACTACAATGGCGGACGCGCACACAATTTTGGGACTTATGCAGATCCCAAATACACATCATCCGGTACCAATAGGTAAGAAAAGTTGGTTTTGCATAATATTGCGCCAGATAATGTCTCCTAATAGGTGCCATTTTGGGGTCCTTATACACATACCACAAGAATACCCATATGTTGAAGCACAGTACATGTGACAACGGTAGTTGTAATGCTCCGCGTTCCATCAAGCAGTGCGACTTTGCAGCTTACCAAAGTCGGAATACATTTTGACAGATTGTTGAGCGCCGTGCGTAATGTTTTATATTCTCGATGAAACATCAAAGTTTTGGTGTTGCTAGTGTCATTTATTGAACAGGGGTCAACTTCAAGAACATGTTTTTTTTTTGTTTGTTTATATATGCATACGATACATCCATCCATCCATCCATTTTCTACCGCTTATTCCCTTTTGGGGTCGCGGGGGGCGCTGGAGCCTATCTCAGCTACAATCGGGCGGAAGGCGGGGTACACCCTGGACAAGTCGCCACCTCATCGCAGGGCCAACACAGATAGACAGACAACATGCACACTCACATCCACACACTAGGGCCAATTTAGTGTTGCCAATCAACTTATCCCCAGGTGCATGTCTTTGGAAGTGGGAGGAAGCCGGAGTACCCGGAGGGAACCCACGCAGTCACGGGGAGAACATGCAAACTCCACACAGAAAGATCCCGAGCCCGGGATTGAACCCAAGACTACTCAGGACCTTCGTATTGTTACATATAAACAATAATATATACAAACAATAATAATACTATATGTACAAAAATAAATTAATAAAATAAATACATATATTATTTTTTGTGTGTGTGTGTGTATACTGTATATATATATATATATATATATATATATATATATATATATATATATATATAGTATTGTATAGTATGTGTATTGTGTATATGTATACATGTTAGCATTCACCTTGACTTAGATTTAATTTAAACCCTGATCCCATTTTTTCATCATTTACATTGAATCATCCAGACACAGTATAACCTCCAATAAAGAGCAGTTTTCTGTAAAACATTTGTGGGCCGGATTTGAGGACACCTGACCTCGGACATACTATTAAAATATTTTAAAACACTGGAGCCTCTGTGTTTTTAGAACAGCCTTTGCTGTAGTAGTAGTAGTCATAGTACCGGTAGTAGTCGTAGTAGACACCCTGTCAGTCCTTTTTAGAAGATTGTGCTAAGCTGAGAGGATTTATAAGACAGTAGTTTCCAGCTGTCATAGTCTAGCGGCACATTATATTTAGCTGTGCTATCAGCTGTAGTAGAAGAGGTTAAACCACTGTATCACACACTTTTTCTGCCCCCTCTTATCCCTACCCTTCTCCAAATAGGATGTTCATTATTTCCAGAAGCCCTCTTTATCTTACTTACAACCTTGCACTCTCCTCTGCTGTGAACATGGTCGCCTCTGCCCTCTTACCTCCTGTCTTTTTCCTGCATTCTTAGTTGTGTGTGTGTGTGTTTGTTTACAGTCTTTGTCCCGCTTATCCTTTTTGTACCCTCATCCTGCATCCTTCCTCCCTCTGTCTGTCCGTCTGCCGTTCTCCTCAGGAGGTCTATCGGCGTCTGACCCCCTATCGCCGCATTGCCAGGCGGGCGGACGGAAGAGGTGGAAGTGAGCGAGGGCGGAATATAAGTAGAAAACGTCCGATAACCAACAAACTATATGTTCTGTAACAAATACAGGACTGTCAGTAATGTGCTTCATGTCCATATGTGCTCTGTGGTACGGCAGACTTGAGGGGATTTTCTTACCCGTGACCGCAGCCTGTATTCCCGTGGCTCTTTTACTGTGCAATCGGATAATGCTTAGGGACAGAGAGCAGTGTTTGAGAACCTGCAAATGGAAAAGTAATGCAAATAGCTACAGTTAATCCACAAAGTGTCCGTAATCCTACTCACAACACTTGTGGATCAGAACATGGATGTGTGTTGGCTTCTTCATCTCTATGTTGACATGTTTTTGTATGTGGGCGTGGAATATACAGTACATGAAAAGAAAAAGGTTTTGACACTGCCAGTCGTACACCACTGCAAACTACAGTACCAAACATATTAAATCAACAGCATTAGACTACACATGTATGCATGTTGTTTACTGTAAGGATCAAATATGAGGCCTTTTTCTTATATCTGTCAGTAGACTCGATATGGAAGCACTAAAAACTACAACAAGGTGATGGGAGAAGACTCAGCCGAAGGGGGCTTGGTCTGGTGGAGGACTTCTGCACAAAAATAAGTCCGCCCACAAAGCGGCGCATTCTAAAGAGACGGTCAGAAAGCGGCTTGAAGATGGTCTGTAAAACAAAAACTATGCAAAATGTGGACCAAAGAACCACCATTACATGCTATGTAGACCACAAGGAAGTGTTTTAAATGTAGAAAAAAATCATGATAAGCAGTAGAAAATAGATGGATATAATAATAATAATAATAATAATACTGCGATGAGGTGGAGACTTGTCCAGGGTGTAAACCGCCTTCCGCCCGATTGCAGCTAAGATAGGCTCCAGCGCCCCCCGCGACCCCGAAGGGAATAAGCGGTAGAAAATGGATGGATGGATGGATAATAATAATAATTAGCTTTATTGTCTCCGAGGAGAAATTTGTCTTAGACATCAAGACACAGCGTTTTACATACAGTACATACAGTTCATCCGACAATACATTACCGGATATATAACCCCTTTACCAGTTGTGAAAAAAATACATAAACCACTACATTTTATTGTAAAAGTTTAATAAGGTTATGTTTTACCTTTTATTTATTAGAAAAGTGTAAACAAGAATTGAAAATGTAAGATGCTTAGAGCATTTGCACCAATGGCACAGATTTAATAACAAGTGACAGTAGTTCCCCTCAACCTCCTGTAAATATATTTGGTTCCTTCGTTGTTAAAAGCTGCTCTTTTTGGAATAGGCCAAAGAAAATGCAAAATGACAATCTTTCATGCTGGCTTAGCTGACTTCTTGTGCGATAATATGCTGACGAATTCTGAGGTTTTTGTGTGACTTCAAAAGTGATTTTTGTTCCCCTAAAAATCACATTTCAAATTGTATGACCTCAGAAGCGTCAAACAAATATGATCACGGTTAATTTTTCCATATCATCGATTAATATCACAATTGTTTTTTTTTAAATTATTATTAAAAGCGGGATGTCCCGTGCAGGATTATACCGAGTATCGTTGCATCCCCACTGTTTACTACTGATGTATCTTGTGACATACATTTTCGCCATGTTTGATCGATGTAATATATGATACCAGCAGACAACTATCATTTTGTTCATATATATGATTGAGTTTATTGGAGTTGCAATGGTACAGGTAACCCACACTACGGTTTGTACCTTGGTTTTAGGGCCACAGTTTTGATGATTTTTTTGGTACATTTGTGGGGGCAAAGAGAACAACTTTTTTTTTTTTTTTTCTCAAAGGTTTTTTTTTTTTTGCTTGTCATGATGTTAGGGTGAACATTTGCTTGTCATTATAAACTTCATTCTGCAGTGAACAAAGTATCAGTGGTGTACTGAGTACTATAAGACTTTTATTTTAAGTTAACATTTACAAACAACACTTTCAAATAGTAAACTATTATTTGTATTCTTTGATTGCATGCATACATCAGTGCTTCTCACCAGTGGTTTGACAAACGGCAAGCAATGACCCAGATTGTGTAGTTTAAAAAAAAAAAAAAAAAAAAACTTTAGCTGAGAGAAAGCGTACACACAGGGCAGGATAGACAAATGTCACCAAGCAGTGACTAAGTTTGTGGTCAAAAGCTTGCACCCGTTTGCTACACTAGATGCTCCTTCGCTAGGTGAATATTCAAGTGTACATTTTCACTCCATCAGGTGGAAAAGTCCATTCATGTCAGCAATTCATCTTCAAATGTGAAACTAATATGTGATATTACAATTTCATTACATTCAAAGTGAGACATGTCAAGCATTTATTTATTGTAATTTTGATGATCATAGCTTATATTTTTGGAAAACCCGACATTTTCTGAGATTTTTAACTCAAGGTTTTCATAAACTGTAAGCAATAAACATCAACAATGTATCAAAAGAAGGTTTGAAATATTTTGTGTTGCATGTTATGAGTTTGTCATATATCAGTTTCACCTTGTAAATCTAAAAAAAAACATTTGCACAATATTACATTTGTTTTAGTTTCACGAGTATATTTTCCAGGGAGATGACAAAGATTCTTAAAAAGTTTAAAAAATGTTACTAAATGTTATATTATTTTGTTATTATGTTTTATTATGTAAATTTGTCCGAAAGAATATTAAAAAAAATAAATAAATAAATAAAATGTCTATGCTATGTGCCTCTTAAGACATTTGTAAGGTAATTGTACCTCTAAACTAAACAAAATTGATGATAATCCACCTATTTGTGGGGGTTTTTTCCAAATAAGAATCGATAAGAGACTCAATAAAGAACCAAATTGTTAAGCAGAATGGAAAGTGGAATCGGAACCGGAAAAATCTTATAAATTCCCATCCCTATGCATGAGTGATGCCGGCACCAGACAGATGTGGTTTATTGAACGTGAGCTGTGACATTCTAAAACACATTTTTCAGAGTTTATATTTCATTGAATATTTTTTTAAAGTAAGGGCAGAAGTAAACCAGGAAGTATAATAACAGTACAAGCAGTGTCTCTATGCCAAGGGTACCCAAACGTTTTGCGTCCAAGGGCCAAAGTGAAAATGTGCCATTGGCTCCATAGGACAAACAGCAATTTTTACCATGCAACAGCACCACGAGTGAGGAATTTAGCCTCATATCGGCAATAATTAATTATAAGGTAGTAGCTAAAACAGTTAGCATGCAACTCTGCATATTTTATGTACATTTTTAACCTCAAAATATTAAAAAGGTCATTTTCTGCAGATGTTTGCTATTTCATTGTAATCCCATTGGGTTGAGTTTTTTCTTGCCCTGATGTGAGATCTGAGCCGAGGATGTCGTTTGAGACACTTGTGATTTAGGGCTATATAAATAATCTTTCATTGATTGATTGACTGATTGATTGATTTCCAGGTGTTGTGAAGACTTTCAAACTTTACCCAGACAGATTATTAGACATATGGAGGAGGCTAAATTTCAAAGCGTTTAGGTTTTCAGTATAGGAGGTGGGCGAAGCATGGTGACCAAGATTATCCTTCTCTATTGAGTGTCAAAAAGTCACAAATATACCCTAAAGCAAGGGTCTCAAATTAAAACGCAACGAGTTAGCTTGTAAAAAAAATACCTTTAGATATTAGGGCAAAAAAAATGGCAGCTCAGTCACCAGAATTTTACCATAAAATAAACTGTTTACACCTGATTACTGTAAATTGAAAAACTGTACCAATGTTGTTTTATGTAAAAATTCTGGTGTCTGAGCTGCCAGTTTTTTACCGTAAAATATATGGCCGTTTTGTTTTACAGTGCATTACTGTAAAATGAAAAACCGTACCCCTATTTTTTTAGGGTAAAATTTTGCTGACGAAGCTGCCGTTTTTTTGTTTTTTTTATTGAAAAATCTGCGGTCATTTTTTACAGTGCGTTACTTGACATTGAAAAACAATACCCATTTTACATTAGCCGCAAAATTCTGGCAACCGAGCTGCTGCTTTTTTACCATTCCTACGTTTCTATGTTCTGTTTTTACCGTGCATTGCTGTAAGGGAAAAATGGTACCACTGATGATTTTAAGGTACATTTCCGGCGACTAAGCTGCCAGGTTTTTAACAGTAAAATCTTCTGACTTTTGTACAGTGTATTCTTGCAGACATACCATTAATGATTGTGCAGCCTGAAATAGGTCAGTACGAATGTGTATTAAATTTGGCGGGCCAAACGAAATGACACAACGGTCCAAATTTGGCCCGCTGGCCCCACTTTGGGCACCCATGCTATATGAAAAAGCGTCTATTGCCTGCCCTCAACACATCCCCTGGGACAGTGGGGGGAAAGAGTGCGCCATAGGGTGATGACTGGAAAAACAAGTCTGACAGATGGGGATATGAAATTTATAAGTTGAAGATATTATTATTATAGGATGGATTTGGGTGGGTAGCACATGAGGCAGAAAAACAATGAGTGTGAGGTGGGCAGAAGTTCTTGCATCATGCAGGAGTGAGGGAAAGCAGCAAATGACAGTGCTAGGAAGAGTGTCCCCCCTGCCATCATCAGTGTCGCACTGCTTCATGACTATTTCATGATCCTGTCAATTCCCAGGCAGAAGGCTGGTGAGGGCGAGCACCTTTCATTACAAAATAAGTGTGCAATCAGCAAGAATATCAACTGCTTTTGTCATTATGGAAATTATTTATTTGGAGGAGCATCCAAGGGATATATGAGGGATTAATCGGAACGCAGTATTCACAAAATCTACCAATGTTTTGCTTGAGTAGTTAACATTAATTAGTTTCCTTGAATAATCGTCTTGGATTTAAAGTCCGTCATTGCTTTTGCACTGAATAGGTTGGAGTGATCATTTTTCTTTCAACGTTACTTGATTTTCTCAATATTTTCCTCCTAACTCTTGTTAGCTGTGTAATAAGAGAAATACAACAACCCCAACAACATTCCTCCTTATGGACTGTGAACACAGCCTCATGTTTTCGTGAACGTCACGCCCTGCTGACTTTCTTCCAGTCTTGGCCTCTCTTGTCCTTTCGACTGGGAGTGACCTAGAATGTGGTATTCTTGTTACATGCATGTTTTGACTATTTGAATTGGTAAGAAGAATGTGCTCAGGAAATAAAAATAATGGTCCTGATTTTTACACTATTAGGTTAAATAGTGTCCAAACCTTTTTACATAGCTGTATGTTTTATGTATGTAGGGAGTACTTTTATAGACACCAACCAAATTAGATATTAATTAAATAAAATAAAAATCTAACCATGTTTCTTTATCTTTGTTACATGCAGACTCAGCACTGGCTCAAGCATTATGCGGGGAAACAAGCACTTAAGCAATCAATGTGGACTCAGTCGGACTGCCTCTAGGAAATTTGGCAATTTTTCATGCTAACAAAACAAGCGTAACGGAGGACAGCAAGTATGGCTGTGTCATTTGTAGGTTGATACACATTTCTGACAACTACAAGAGTAGTGCTGGCTGTCGAGTTGATAGCCCGGGCTTTTAGCACAATAGTCAGCACGCTCGCTTTTCATGTCGTCAACCTGGGTTTGTGCCCCGGGCGCAGCAATAGGGAAAAACAACGCAGCCGAACAGTGAGTACACAATCGCTACATTGGTGCCGTGACCCGGATGAGAGTTGGGTTTAGAGGGGTGAGTGTAGTGGAGGCTGGCCAGTATGGCTGTGCCATGTGTACATTCGTAAACCTCACTCCCTGACAATTTCAAGAGTAGTTCAGGCTATCATGTTGATAGCCCGGACATGTTTGCTTCTCACGCCAGCGACCTGGGTTCGAGTCCTGAGCGCGAACAGTAGGGCAAAACACAATGCAATCAAACGAGTGAGTACACAACCACTACACATGTCCGCCTGATAGAAAGCGCTTAAAAGTACAGTAAGTGGAGACTTTTAAAAATGTGATAACTTGATGCTAATTTACATATTGGATATGCCATATACAGGCTACCGTTTAACAATTTTTCATGGCAATGACAAACAATTCCAATTTTGTTAATCATAATTACAACTGAGATGCACATTAGAATCAAACAGGTAATTTGTAGTAATTAAAATATTAACATTATAAACACTTAGTAGGGCTTGAAAAAGACAACTTCATGGCTGAAACTATTTCATAAATGCGATGTATGATGTAAAGCGCTTTGAGTATCATTCCAGGTATAGTAAAGCGCTATATAAGTACAGACCATTTTCCTATACACTACTGACATCCAACATCTCCGAATTGCAACACCATGCAAAGTCTACTATTAATTCTAAAAAATAGATTTAGAAGTGTAGAGTAAGAAAACAAGACATAACTACTGGACAACATAGATATCAGTGTCACCTCAGCGTTAAATGTTAAATATATATATTTTTAGATGTTATTATCAAACAATTAACATTTATTAAGACATTAACACACACTTAAGTAGCAAAATTAGGTATCATTGACTTCCAGGTATTATTTCCCAGGCTACCGTATCGGTTCAAACCTTAAAGGTTCCCATCCCAATATGTATGTGTTTGTAAACTATTCTACCCAGGGCCGGCTCTTGGCATAAACACTATGCGGTCGTTTAGGGCCCCAACGACTAGCGGGCACACATCGTCATGGCGACAGGTCACTTCAGCAGCTGATCATCACCATGGTAGTTGTGCTCTGCAGCTGTGGTGCTTCTTCTACTTCGATGGACTGAATTACCTCATGGATATCATCACATTTTGTCTGTGCTAAACTTTTACTCAGCTGTGAGTCAACGTGTCCTTCATAATAGTTTTAGTTCGGTTTAGCAGCATTGTGGCCGTGCTAATTCAGCATAACTTCAGTTCAAACACTTTAACCGTTACATATATACAGCCATAATTTTAAAATGGCCTTCTATTAAAGTCTATTGTAGCCGAACCTTTTTCCCAAATATATATCGTAAGTTTTTAAATATTTTTTGCCCATTTATTGTGTTTTGTTTACTTTTTCAATTAATGTGTTTGGACTATTTGTCTCATGATATTACAAATTCGAGGTTATCTGTATTACGTATATCTTCTAAAGCGTTTTGAGCACAGTCCGTAGGGGGCGCCACAAAAGTCATTTACAGAGATAGAGTGATGTTTTCAGTGTTAGACTTTGACCCTTAACTCATCCAGGCTTTACCACGCCCTGCCCCTTCTTTCCTGAGGGGATTCCAGAGTGCTGCTCACATGGCCCCGGCCACTGACCCCTCTACACTTCCTCTCAAAACCATTCTTCTCCAGACCCCCATCCTCTCCGTGTGTGCTGACTTCCCACCTTCTGCGTCTTCCCTCTAAAGTGCCTTTCACTCTTTCCTGCCTATTCCGTTCTTTTTCTGCTTATTCTCCTAATTTACAGTCATAGACGAGCATTTGCCTCTCTCTGTCTTTGCACTGAGACGTGGTATGTATATTGGACAAGCACACCAGTTGACCGGCCTCAGGGCCCTAACTCTAAAAGGCCCCTTCCACACAGGGTAAATCCAACCTAAACTTATCCTTGTCCACACACACACAATGGTCGTTTAAGAACCCCTCAACCCAACCCCCGTCTGTCCGCCGGCGTAACGCGACCTAGTACGCATGCACGGAAAATGCGCACGACATAGTCACCTCCAGTGTTGCTTTGTGTGCAAGTTCTTAAATTAAATGTAACTTATCTGAAAAATATCCAGTTGTGGTATTTCAATTACCTGGAATCCAGTGTGCTGTGGGGCCCTATTGTAGTGAATCACACCTGAGCCATCATAAATTAATCAAATCTTTAATGGACATGTAAAAGTATACAATGTGATAAAGAATATTTTACAACAATCAACTAGGGATCTAGATATCTGGTCACGACACGCCTCACTCTTTTACCTTCACCTTCATTGTCCATTATTTTTGGTGACTTTATTTACTCTGGACCTAGACGTTGAGTCTGCGACATACATGGCGGACGATAACTGATACGGTCTGCTTTGCCAGTCCAAATGCATTTGATGTTTTCCGTAGTCTTCACTCGACGGCCAGGTAATACAAAGCACATGCTACCTTTTTTTTATCACATCCACGGGAGGAAGGGACAAAGTTTTTCGGCAAGTAGAATCACAGCTGAACCGGACATTCAAAAGTTCTCTTGCCGTCTGAGATGTGTAGTATCCGAAATGGCTGCAATCGCGAGTTTCCTTCACTTAAGGTATTCATGTGTGATTTCCACAAGCGTCTGTACATTTTGAAGAATGAGAAACACGGGCATGTCTGGATGACTCGCCGCCATCTTTCCAGTGGTTAGCTCTGGTTGTTATGAAGCTAGCTGTGGCGCGTTCTTCCTGACGTCACTTCCTCTCCGAACTCAGTTTGTAAACAATCAATGAGTCCATACAAAGCCAAGAGCCGGAGATTCAAGAAATACACGGCACATTTACCCGTGTAAAAAATTGTCCGGGGAGGGTAACCCTAAACGATAGATTAGTGTGGCTGAAACGTAACCCTCTAGTAAGGTGTGGGCAGAGTCTTGAAGGTATACCCTAAAGAGAGAAAGTCTTACCCAAATTTAAACATCTACATTGTTTTTCTTTTAAAAGACACAGATTTGTGAAGTTTTATTGTCATTCATGATTTTTGTTCTATTAGTTTGGCTTAGAGGGCCCAACATATGTTTATTTTCCTCCATTTGCCATAAAATGTTTGCATCCTTGCAACTTATAAAGTTGAGTTGCTTCTGTCCGGGTCCTTCAGACCTAGTAAAACAATAAAACTTTATTTTCAAATCTTTCATAGTGACACAATGCAGCATTGGTAACATAGTTTACGCTTGTGAGCAGGAGCAAATCATCTGTGAGTGTTGGGCATCCTTCAGTGGTGACCAGCTTTATTTGATCACCGGTGATGGTCTCCAGCATGTTGCTAAAGGACATCATGATCCGAGCAGTCTTTGTGTGCACATGCCTGGGCATGTTTGCCTAAGCAAATATACAGGTCACTTGTCTAAAGCAGGTCGAAAGTAGGAAGCTTATTTGCCACTCTAACATCTTTATGATTTTTGAAATTGTCATAAAAAGTTTCTCCCAAAAACTTGCTGTGCTTCTCAATAGATATAAATGTTGAACATGGTGTCTGTAAACCCTATATCAGTGGTTCTTAAACTGGGTTCGATCGAACCCTAGGGGTTCGGTGAGTCGGCGTCAGGGGTTCGGCGGAGGTCAAGACACACCCGACTCATCGTGTAAATACAAACTTCTCCCTTATCGCCGTATTACGGATACGGCAAGGGCTGACTGATTTGCAAGTGTGTAATTTGTTGTGAGTTTATGCACTGTGTTGGTTTTGTTGTTTGAACAAGGTGATGTTCATGCACGGTTCATTTTATGCACCAGTAAAAAAAAACATGGTAACACTTTAGTATGGGGAACATATTCACCATTAATTAGTTGTTTGTTAACATGCAAATTAGTAACATATTGGCTCTTAACTAGTCATTATTAAGTACTTATTAATGCCTTATTCGGCATGGCCTTATTATAACTCTAACCCTGACCCTAACCCTAACCAAATAACTCTAAATTAAGTCTTTGTTACTTAGAATATGTTCCCCTAGTGTCCAAATAACTCTAAATTAAGTCTTTGTTACTTAGAATATGTTCCCCTAGTGTCCAAATAGCTCTAAATTTAGTCTTTGTTACTTAGAATATGTTCCCCTAGTGTCCAAATAACTCTAAATTAAGTCTTTGTTACTTAGAATATGTTCCCCATACTAAAGTGTTACCAAAAACATATAACTTTGTCTTGAATTTGAAAAAAAAATTTTTTTTTTAATTTTTCACTAAAGAAGGGTTCGGTGAATGCGCATATGAAACTGGTGGGGTTCGGTCCCTCCAACAAGGTTAAGAACCACTGCCCTATATGCTTGGTGCTAATCTGCATACAGTGGTACTGTCTTCTTACATTTTATTATGGATGAATATGTTGACAACTCAGCACAAGCTATCTTAAAGGGACTAAGTCTATTGCTTGCTGAACTATTGGAACAACACATCATCGGTAGTGTAAAACTAAACCACTAATAGGGATCGTGTGCTGGCTTTAGACCGTCATGGATTAGTTTTACCCTACTGATGATGTTTTGTTGCAATAGTAATACTTTTTGATTATTATGATTCCCTCTGTTTCTCCAACCTGGTAAAACACTGAAGGGGGATTCTGTATAATTGTATTGCTTTTTTCAGTTTATTCCAAACTGTTTTGTTTAACGTGATTCATACATGTATGTGCACTTCATGTGTGTATATATAATGTACTTTCCTTAGTGTGCTTAGTTTGTAGAGAATATCAATAAACCACCTCAAGTTATTTTCCATCTCTAATTCAAAAGACTGTTTACATATTTGGCAAACTAAATTCCAACATTCAGGGAGGGCAGAATATAGTGTAGCCTGTGTTACCTTTTACAATAAGCACCAACAATCAAAAAATAGAGAAGAACAATATAATAGAAGAAACAAATCCATCCACCTATCTATTTTCTACCGCTTGTCCTTCTGTTATTTCTACTAACCAGTAATACAGCTTTGTTTATAGATATACATTACATAATACAGATTTGTTTTTAGATGTACATAAAACATTTATTTATCCTTTTTAAAGAAAATATAGCCTTCATTGCCAACCAAAATTCTCATGATGCCCTATATATGACAATGTCATATTGACCAGCCCCCTCCACGCCCCTAGCCACAAATATAATGGCAATCTGAGGGAAACTCTGGAGTCATTTGAGTAAAGTTTCAAAACATGTTTTTGATTTTGCGACAAGTTGGCAAACAGGCAGTGCATGCTTTTAAAAAGCAGATGGCTTTCCCTCGTTGGCCAATTAGTACATTGAAACTCTTATTTCCGTTCATCTATTTGTTATGCATGTCTTTCATTTGGGGCAAAAAAGTTTGATGTGCCACTTTTCACGTTGTGTGAGTGTGATGACTGACTGTGTATTATGTACATTTTGTGTTTGTTTTCTGTGACAGTGGCAAAACCATATAACTTTCATGTTCGGCCGCTGGTAAGGATAAACGAGATTATTGTAATACAGCATATCATTTCGGAAGCCAAAATATAGCAGGAATAAATGAAGGCGGCACCAGTGTTTGCAGTACAATCCTGGCAGTGTTGATACCATTGGCAAGTGGGGATAAGTAATTCCTGCAGCTGTGCTACTGGCCTCAGTCTTTCAAGGAAACATTTATTGAAGTAGTGGTGTCACAAATTAAACATAGTTAGCAATACACTATACAGTGAAAAACATCACTTCTCATTTTAATGTGTTTTGTATAATGTTTATAATTCTACATTTATTCTCTCTCTTTGTCTCGCAGGGTCAACCCCGATAGTGAGAACCTCTTGCATGGGAACCCTGAGTCCTTGGCAGCCTCCTTCTCTCTCTAGAGCTTGAGGCAAGCATGGCAGGATGAACCTCCGCCAGCGATAATGATGGCCAAAAAGCAAGATGTCCGGGCGCCCATCTACAACCTGGTCGTGGTTGGGCTGTCCGGTACAGAGAAAGACAAGGGCCAATGCGGAGTGGGAAAGTCCTGCCTGTGCAACCGCTTTGTTCGGCCAAGCGCTGATGACTTCTACCTGGACCACACCTCTGTTCTCAGCACTAGTGACTTTGGAGGACGTGTAGTGAACAATGACCACTTCCTCTTCTGGGGAGAGGCTGGTAGAACTGTGGAAGAGGGACCAGAGTGTCGAATGAATGTGGTGGAACAGACAGAATTCATTGATGACCAAACATTCCTGCCGCACCGGAGCACGGCGCTGCAGCCATACATCAAGAGGGCTGCCTCCACTAAACTAGCCTCAGCTGAGAAGTTGATGTACTTTTGCACAGACCAGTTGGGGCTCGAACAAGACTTTGAGCAGAAACAGATGCCCGAGGGCAAGCTCATGGTGGATGGATTTTTACTCTGTGTGGATGTGAGCAGGGGCATGAACCGCAGCTTTGAGGATCAGATGAAGTTTATTACAAATCTGTACAACCAACTTGCTAAAACAAAGAAACCTGTGGTACTGGTTCTTACCAAATGTGATGAAGGAGTTGAGCGCTACATTAAAGACTCCCACACATTTGCTCTAGCGAAGAAAAACCTGCAGGTGGTAGAAACATCAGCACGCTCAAATGTCAATGTTGACTTAGCCTTTCTAACACTTCTTCAACTAATTGACAAAAGTCGAGGGAAGCCCAAAATAATCACTTACTTTGAGGCACTAAGACAGCAGAGTCAACAGATTGCCTCAGCAAAAGACCGCTATGAGAGGCTTGTCAACCGCATTGTAAGGAACCACAATGAGACTTGGCTCTCTGTCAGTCACCGTATGCAGTCCGCACCAGAGTACAAGGACTATGTCTTCCTTGAGGGGACAGCTAAAGCCAAGAAGCTCTTCCAACAGCACGTGCACAGACTAAAGCAAGAGCATATAGAGAAACGGAGGAAGGCCTATCTAAGTACTTTACCACAAGCCCTCTCTGTACTATTACCGCAATTGGATGAGATTGACCATTTGAGCTGGTCTGGAGTTCAGAAAGTACTGGAAACAAAGAGAGACTTCTCCCAGTGGTTTGTTGTTTTAGACGACACACCATGGGAGACCACGCCGCACATTGACAAAATGGAGGATGACCGCATTCCCCAGGACCTCCTTGAAACTCGCACAGCTGAGGATATCTACAAAACTCACCTGGACCAGCTAAGGGAAGACCGAAAACGAGCAGAAATGAGATGGGAATTCAAGGAGAAGCTGAGTGTCTCGCCTTTCATTACTCCAGGAAAACCCTGGGAGGAGGCTCGCAGCTTCATAATGAATGAAGACTTTTACCAGTGGCTGGACGAAGCAGAGTATCTGGATATTTACAATAAGCACCAGAAGGAGATTATCGACCGAGCCAAAGAGGACTTTCAGGAGCTGCTTCTTGAATATTCTGAACTTTTTTATGAGCTAGAGGTGGATGCAAAGCCAAGTAAAGAAAAAATGGGAGCAATTCAGGAAGTTTTAGGTGAGGAACAAAGGTTCAAAGCCTTACAAAAGCTGCAGGCAGAAAGGGATGCTTTAGTATTGAAACATATCCACTTTGTTTACCACCCAACAAAGGACACCTGCCCCAACAGTCCTCATTGTGTGGACTCTAAAATTGAGCAGATCCTGGCTTCCAGATTTCCCACTCGCTATGCATCACCAGATAGTTTAAGACTGGATGGGGGTAGGGCAGAAAGGATAAATCTGGTCATACTTGGTAAAGACGGGCTTGCCAGAGAAATGGCAAATGAGATAAGGGCATTGTGTACCAGTGACGATAGGTACGTGCTCGATGGAAAAATATATGAATTAGCTCTTCGGCCCATTGAGGGCAATGTACGCTTGCCAGTCAATTCCTTCCACACACCAACCTTTGCACCTCATGGTTGCCTGTGTTTGTATAACTCAAAGGAATCACTCTCATATGTGGTTGACAGTTTAGAAAAGCTTAGAGAGTCAACCATAGGTAGAAGGGACAGAGAAAATGTTTTAACCCAACTGCCACTTTTTCTCCTCCTTGTGACTAAGCGTGGGGTGGGTTCTATAGGGGACATTGGGGGGGAAACTGCTCAGACTCTTATTCATCAAGGGTTGCTTGTGGCTGCAAAGCTGCAGTGTTGTTACCTGGACCCAGCCTCGCCAGGCATGGGCTATGGGCGCAATGTCAATGAGAGGCAGCTCAACCAGATGTTGAAGGGCCTTTTAGAGTCCCGTAGAAGCCTAAGAAGCGGCTCACCACCTTTACCCTCTTCATTGTCCACCCTCAGAGACTCTCAGTCCCAGCCAGTACTAGAATCAGACTTGAAGATTGTCATGTGCCTCATGTGTGGAGACACGTATGATCTAGACCAGCTCCTTGCTCCCTTCTTGCTGCCCCAGCATTGTCGCCCCGCTATCAGCCTCAACAGTGGAACCTCTGTCCTACTGGATCTAAGTATAGGTGGTCAGAGACAGACAATTGAGTTGTCTTTGCTGTCCTTTCATTCTTCATTCTCTCTCCGCAAGACTCGGCTGGTCCACGGCTACATTGCAGTGTACTCTGCTCGCAGGAAAGCCTCCTTGGAAACTTTGTGCGCTTTCCTGTGTGAGGTTCAAGACATCATTCCAGTTCAGTTGCTTGGAGTTGGGGAAAGCCAAATGGAGCTTTCAGACTCTGAGTCAGCAAAGGAACAGGTCAGTCAGGGAGAGGAACTTGCTCATGAAATTGAGGCAAGGTTTAACACAGTAATATGCGGGCATGGAGGAGTTGTAGGCGGACTTCATAAGATCGACCTTTTCCAAACTTTTCTCAAGGAAATAGTGGAGAAGCGCACTATTATTGAGGCAACACACATGTATGATAACGTGGCTGAAGCCTGTACCAATGAAAGCACCAGCCCTCGTTGTGGCTCACCAAGTCCAGTGAATCTTATGGACTCCGAAGACGACATTGACCCATCACCACCTTCTTATCCGACTTTGAGGGAAGATGGAAGTCTGTGTTCCCATCTTGGAAGCTTAAAGCTAACAGATTTAGATTCAAGTGACACATTTTCCGTTATTTCTGAACTCAGCACATTTGAAAGCAAGTTAAACAACAAGGTGCCTCCGCAAGTGAAACCGAAACCTGTCCGAAAGGTCAATCTAGGCCCTTACATGGACCAGCAAGTTGGCACCACCCGCCGCTCTTTGCCCCAAGCTGTCACCTGGGCTCCAGGTAGCGATGGTGGCTACGATCCCTCCGACTACGCCGAGCCTATGGATGCTGTGAGCAAACCTCGACATACAGAGGAGGAGAGTATTTACTCTGTCCCTCATGACAGCACACAGGGCAAGATCATTACCATCCGCAATGCCTACAAAGGTCACGCCAACGGGAGCGCTGGGGGGAACGGGTCCGACAGTGAGGCGGATAGCAGCTCGCTGGAACGGAGAAGAAAGTTGTCGGCCATTGGAGTAAAGCCTAGACTTTACAGGGACAGATCCAAACGTCTTGGAAAATTCAGCAGTTTTAGGACAAGCTTTTCAATAGGCAGCGATGATGAGATGGGGGGGCCACCCAAGGCTAGTCAGGATGATGGAGGAGCCCAGAAGGACAACTCCATTGAGGAAAATGAGGACCCCAAAAGGAGAAGTATCCTGAAGAGCTTGCGCAGAAATACAAAGGTCAGTGTTTGTGCATCATCTCATCACTGTCATGTATGTGTACTAAACTGAAAAATCCACTACTAATATATTAGGGGCCACACATCCCCTGCTCTACGTATTGCGCATGGCAGAAGGATCACATTGATTTTATGACACGTTGTTTGACGGAGTGTTATAAAGTGTTTTTAATTTCTTGTAATATTTGGAGTATTTCTACTGATTTATTTTAGAAAATGATGATTATCATATGTAATTGTTGAGGAGCAGGCACACTACAGTCATTCCAAACCTAGGGTACACACTTATTTTTAGATGGATTATTGTGTGCATTTACTAATGAACCCTAGCATTAGAACTAGATTTAAGGGGCGAATCCTCTCCCAGATAAAGTAAACGCTTTTACATTTATTTTATTACATATTTCCCCATAGAAAGTGTGTCTTATCAAATGTTTTGTCAAAAATGCTTCTTACAAATTGTATCTAATGACTCATGCAACATTACACAATGTTTTGCACATGCAGTTTTAATTAGGTTTTGGCTGAGAATCAACACCTGCATCCTTTGGTGGATATCTTATCGCTGAAGTTAAAGAAGACTAATTAGTGCAATCTCTGCTTTCGGGAAGCTTTTGCGAAGAGAAAAAAAGACTTTAGAGGATCACCCCTAAAAGGATGTTTGCTATGTTGTCCCTGACCGCTCTGTGGGAGCCCTCGAAATGAGCTCATTATCGGAGTCTGTATTTAAAAAAGTTCAGTCATTACACTCCTGACAGCAGATGAAAGAAAATCTAAATGGATCAAGAAAGAATCACCAATACTTGTTTTTTTTCACCACATATTTTGAAAGGATCACCTTGTATTTTAATAGACTGGTTACTGAAGACAGACTAAGACAACATCAAGCAAAATGGTGCGTGTGTCATTAGTATGGGTTTTACGGTACATGTAGTTGTAGTCTGAATGTTTTGGTATAGAACATGTTGTATGGTACATATATTTTAGCCTTTTGTTATAACAATATATATCACAATATATTATTTGTTGCGTAAATGATAATAGGACCATTTCAAATATGGGTTACAAAGGCTCCTAATTTGGCTGCTGACATATGCGATAACATTTCTGGCTATATAATTTTTTCAAAACTATTGTTAATCTACTTGCTCATTTTTGTTAATATCTGCTTGCTTTCGGATGTAGCATGGTTCTATCTACACTTCTGTTAAAATTTACTAAGCACTTATTTTTCTATTGTTTGGCTTACTTCACATTATTTTTGGATAATATTACAAATGTAGGTATTTATCCAATACCAAGTAGTTATAGGGGCAGCATTAATCATACCGATACTTCAAATTTTGAACATTATTGAATGGTAACATTTTTGATCACCATTATATTCAGACAAAACACAGGATGATGTTGTAACAATATCAATTAAATATTCAAAATGTTCCTACTATTGCCTCTTATTTATATTCTTTGGGTTTTGCTCTTAAAGTCTTCCAATGTCCAGTTACTTAGTTCCTGAGTTTTTAAACAATAACAGACCGACATAAGATTTTTGGATTGATCAAAAATAAGAATAATGATAAAGCTAAGCAGTTTTTTTGCTGTGCATTTTGTTACCTTACTGTATCAAAAATTAACTGAACCGTGACCTTAAAATTTCCGAAACGTTATTTTGGTTTGCCATTAGACCCCTAGTCATTAGTCAGTTAAATTTGTGGTTAATAAAGCTGTTGCGCATACTAATTTACACTTGAATGGTGGAGTTTTTTCCCCTTTTACTCTGCTCTCTAGCTTGCGCCTCCCCTGTGGTGATGTTTCTGACCTTAAACTGTTTATCAGTCCTGGTATGCTGTTCATTCTCTTGCACGGCATGGTACAAAAAGGCCTGTGTGTACGTTGCACTTGTGTGACGAATACTATGCTTGGTAGTAGTGTGAAACAGGTTTTCACACATTCAGTTTCGAGGTCGACTGGAAAGGCGTCTGCGTCTTTTATCACTTCACATCTTTCTTTGGTCTGTAACATGCCTGCTACGTGCAACGACAGCTTGAGAACTGTAAAGGTTGTTTACTGGCTTTGCTATCAATACAGTGGCCCAGTAGTCTATGACCTACATAAGCATGCTTTGCAGGCTCCAGTAGCTCTGACCCTTCCCCTGAACTCAGTGCTCTGTGACCCTGTCCTTGAAAGGAGTGGGTGTAGAATTAAGATCAATAAAGTACCATGTGACAAATTTTACAGTTACTAAAGGTTTCTTTGCGAGCAGATTTTTTAGATGCAAGTTATTAGTACCACGCTTATCATTAATGATTACCCCAAAGCAGAGATCCTCAGTTTAAAGGAAATTTTCAGTTCTGTATTTGGTAAAGAGAGGTTTTTGCAGCACATTCTTAAAAAAAGAGCAGGCAACTCATATAGAATCTTTGACTAGTGCTTTTGCAGGATGTCCTTAAAAACCTTAGGCTGGCCATTCAATGGCCATGGTACTGAACAGCGTGATCCGATTGGTTTAGTCTCATCTCGCGGCCAGTACTACTGTATGATGGTTATTTTTAGTTTATTTAGCCATTTTTTATGTTTGAAAGGCTTAATTTAGTGCAGAATTGTTGTATAATGTGGTTTAAAAAACAAAGTTTTTATTGCTTATTTGTTTATTTGAAAAGGATCCCCATTAGCTGATGCCATGGCAGTCAGCTAGTGTTACTGGGGTCCACACAAAACATCACATACTACGAAACTGTTTAAAACGTTGCAAAACACATTAGGTAAAATAAAAATACTACTAAAAGACATGAGTTCACAATATAAATTAATCACTATCAATATGCATAAAATATGTAAAAAAAAAAAGAAAAAAGATTCAATTGTGTCAATCAACATGAAAATTAACACAGGTACAAACAACACATGAAATAACACAAATTAATTTAGTTTAATGTTATTTCCTCAACTGTGGTCATTTCCATTCCAGTAGATAACCTTTGCACTTTTTTTTTTAAAGGCTGATCTAACTTTTATTAGACGAATATCGGGTGGTATATCATTCCAATGAATTACTGTTTATTTTATTGGGTTTGCCTTTGAATTAGGTACGACAAGATTAACGTTAATAGCATATCTTGTATTGCAATTATGTGCATCAATACAATAGTCGATCTGGTCGAACATAAATAACACAACAGAAAAATGTGGCCAAACTGAAGATATCAGACCATGAGAGGCTTGAATGCATTTTATCAATACTAGTTTCTAATAGAGCAGCACAGAGCAAGCTTAGCAGCCCTGTTTTGAGCAATCTGTAATTTAACAAGATTTGTATTAGCTGTGGATGACCATACTGTTGAGCAATCATCCAAGTGACACAAAATTAATGATTTACAAACTTGACCCAGGATGTTAGAATGTACGTAGGAAGAACATTTTCTTGTGACTGCTATACCACGACCCATTTTGCTAACCATTGTATTTATATGCTCAGTCCACGATAGTTGACAATCTAGAACAAAGCCCAGCAATTTTGCTATGTCTACCTGTTGTATGGATAGGTTAAGTTTAGGTGTAGAAACCAATTTATGCTGCGACCCAAAAACAATACTCTTAGTTTTGCATATATTTAAGACTAATTTGTTTTAATTCAATCATAATTTATTTTTCAGATCGCTAGACAGAACTTGGTTTGTTTAATTGTTGGATTATTTTCTTGTAAATTAAAATTTTTTTTGTCAAGAATTATATTTATTGGCTAAGTAATAGAGATCGAACGATTATCGCCGCCGATATTTGGTTTTTTGATTGGTATCGGCTTTTTTATTGTATTTTTTTACAAAACTACCACATACAATAAATACACATATTATACCATCCATCCATTTTCTACCGCTTATTCCCTTTGGGGTCGCGGGGGGCGCTGGAGCCTATCTCAGCTACAATCGGGCGGAAGGTGGGGTACACCCTGGACAAGTCGCCACCTCATCGCAGGGCCAACACAGATAGACAGACAACATTCACACACTAGGGCCAATTTAGTGTTGCCAATCAACTTATCCCCAGGTGTATGTCTTTGGAGGTGGGAGGAAGCCGGAGTACCCGGAGGGAACCCACGCAGTCACGGGGAGAACATGCAAACTCCACACAGAAAGATCCCGAGCCCGGGATTGAACCCAAGACTACTCAGGACCTTCGTATTGTGAGACAGATGCACTAACCCCTCTGCCACCGATGAGCTAATATTTGCAAAAAATAACAAAGTTTACAAGTTTGGACGTTAAGTATCTTGTCTTTGCAGTCTATTCAATTGAATATAGGTTGAAAAGGATTTGCAAATCATTGTACTCTGTTTTTATTTACGATTTACCACGTGCCAACTTCACTGGTTTTGACTTTTGTACTTTTTAGAATAATACATAATGGTATTTTTAATTAGTGAAGTAGATACTGCTATACCAAAAAATTTTTCTCAAGCAAAAAAACTTCCCTTTTTTCCTGGAGCCCTCTTTTTTTATTCATTTCAAAATTTTTAAAATGTACACACAAAAAAAACTTATGGCCTTGTCCATCTGTTAACTGACGTATACTTGCCATGTTTAGCCAACTTTTACTGCAAATTAAGATTTTCTCCAAATATCAGTTATCAGCCTCCTTAACTACTAATGATCGGTATGGGCCCACCGTACCCTACCATTACACACCTAGTGGCAACATATTGTTTTGTTGTATTTATTTATAACTTTATTCCTTTCATCATATCATTTACTGAATTACAATTCCAAAAGTTAACAGTCTTGCGATGACATTATACAAAAACAAAAATAATGATGTGGTTGCCAGCCCCGAGCTATCTGAAAATGTGGCGGCCCAATTAAGTTGACTAGCCCAGACCTAGAGCGTGTATGGATATCTACATTACATTGCGATCAGGTTCCATCACAGTCCAACACAGCTCTCTCCAGTAAAAAACACTCAAGTTTCAATCTGCTCCATGCTGGAATCCCCTCAGGGTAGCTGACTGTGGATGTTTTTGAGTTATCCAGTCATCTTGGGAAGATATATACGTGAGGGGAGTTTTCTATGCTTTGACTTTTTTAAGCAGTCAACACATCTGAGATCCGCTGTGAGCCTGAGGGTGGCGTCAACTCTGAGTTGTGACGGGCAGCAACAAATAATTGAAACGGCTTTTTCAGTCCCCCCCATTTACCTCAGGCGGTGACAAACTGTTTTGCCTGTTACACCCTCTCTCTCGCTGAAAGGCCGGAAACACTTCCCTCGCTCGCCCCCCTTCTCTCCTGCAGCTTCTTTTCATTTGTCCGCAGCCAGCAAATGGAATGTTTTAAATTCCTCTTGTCACCTAGCTCTACTTGAGTGTCCACAAGTGAGAAGTTGGAGAGGGAGAGACAACACAACCCTGCAAGGAAATTAAACTTAGCTAAGAAGAGCTTACAATGCTCCTTTTTTATTGTCAATGTAGTTGTATGTGTCTGCACTGCACAGTGCCAAAAGTTGTCATGTGTTGTTATTACAGTCACACTCCGAATTTTAAATACCCCACAGGTTAAGACAGAAACCGAGCAACATTTTCGAAAGGAATATGCCTCTCACAAAGACAGAGGACATTACCAGAAGTTTCGTGACTCACGTTCTAAGCACTAAGCCCCCAGTGTGTCCCTACGGAGTGTCCAGCGTTACCAAATATTTCAGTTTCATGCTAAGATAATAATCCCGGTTTGCTGTGTGGAAGAGAAAGTATAAAGAAGGCTGCATTTCACAAGCTTAAACTTAGACTTCCTTTATTGTCATTCAAATGTGAACTTTACAGTACAGATAAGAACACAATTTTGTTGCATTAGCTCATGGTAGTGCAGGATAAAAGAGCAATAAGGTGCAGAGTGTTTGCATTTACAAAAGAAGGTGCAGATATAAATAAATTCATTACTGTACAGATAAATATATTGCACTTTAGCATATGCATCTACGTTTACGGATGTATGTTATATTATCTTTATAGTACAGCGAGTTAATCCATTTTTACGGGGGAATTGAGGGATTATTATGATGCGCTCAAGAGTCTTATGGCCTGACGGAAGAAGCTGTTACAGAACCTGGAGGTTCTGCTACGGAGGCTGCGGAACCTCTTTCCAGAGTCCAGCAGTGAAAACAGTCCTTGGTGCAGCTTCACAGCTGCAGTGCACTTTGTTGCTTGTCGAATGATTGTCATTTGACCCATCCCCTTGTTCACCCCCTGGAAGGTGAGGGGAGCAGTGGGCAGCAGCGGTGGCCGCGCCCGGGGAATCATTTTTGGTGATTGAATTCCCAACTCCAACCCTTGATGCTGAATGCCAAGCAGGGAGGTAATGGGTCCCATTTTTATAGTCTTTGGTATGACTCGGCCGGGGTTTGAACTCACAACCTACCCATCTCAGGGCGGACACTCTAACCACTAGGCCACTGAGTGTTGTGCATCAGCATTAATGGATAACTTATTTTTATACTTAGGGTCTGATTTACTAAAGGTTTGTTTGTACTAAAACACGCTTAAACTTGATACGCAAAGCTGATCTAATAAACGTGTGCAAAATAGATTGAGTCTGCCAAGTGAGCAGAGTAAGGCGTGCAGTCCATTTTGCGTCTCTGTCTTTATTATTATGCAAATTATATGCTGATCATCAAAACACCCACAATAGCGGGAGGAGAAGATGCAAAAATAATTATTTAGCACGCGTAATGTGATTTGTCTACACTCATCACCGTTTTGCGAGCACTATTTTGCATTTTATTTAGCAGGTGTGAGAAGGATGTCCAAATTGACAGCTCCACACACGGCTGCAGGATCAGTGCTCACCTTGTACAGACAGATGTCCTTTTTGTCAACATTTTGGACACTCAGGAATAAAAAATATTAGACATACTGTCTATTCAGAAACATCATTTTACAATTTTATAGCTGCTAGAGGATTTAAGGACCTACTAAAACAAATTCAGTTTATGCGCTTCGGCATTTAATATTTTCTAAAAGGGGATTTGCACTTTTTTTGGGAAATTTGCTTATTGTTCACAATCATTATGAAAATACAAGGCAATGAATGCATAATGCGTTCTAACTCAAATTAAACGTAATTAATAGTCCACTTCGGCCTGGACCGATAACAAATTTTGCTTGACCATATATTGACCTACAAATTATTGCCAATAAACGATATTATTGCTATTCTTTTATGAAACCAAATTACCATTGATGTAATGATAATGCACAATGATAATACATGTATATCCTTTCAAATGCAATAAACTTGTGTTTCTCGTGTATTTTAACATTGTAATTGGAATGAAACAATTTAAATCTTCAATTTGAATAAAACAAACGATAAAAATAAAATATACTTTGTCTGTTAGCACAATTTTGCACTTGAATAAACATTACAAACAAAAGCAATAAAATATCTTAAGGAGGGGATGGGGGGCTTAAATATACAACCATAACAATAAATAAAATAGCTAAATAAAGTATTGACGAACAAAGTTGCACTTCAATGTAAGCAGAGGTTCTAATGACAGCAGACATTGTACAGTAAGTGATGTTTTATTATGCTTGTTGACTCTCATGCAGTCTGTAGTAAGTAGTCATCAGTGATGTTGAAGAAAAAAGCAAAGTTCGGGATGCGTTTTTGAAATTATTGCGCCGCGTATGCTTAAAATGGCGTTTGTTACATAAAAAGTAGTACATGTCTCCTGCATATTTAAAAACATTGCAAAATCCAACAGGTGATAACATGAATGTGCAGTAAATGAGAGTGTCTTCGTGGGAATGCCCTGTATAGTACACGCAAAATTCTCATTTAAATAAGGTGGCCTGCAGCACTTAACAATTGCACACGCAGTCTTAGTAGATCACACACAACACGCCCACTATTTTATATATTGCACACACTGTGTGGTATTTGGGTCTTAGAAAGTCATGCCCTTGGTGTGTTAAAACATAGTTGCAGCTCATTAGTCATTAAAGTTAAGCTTTTAGGTTTTTTTATGTTAATGATACGATTAACTGCTTTTTACATGTGTCAATATGTTGGAATATTATTTACATATGTGTACAAATAATTAGGGCTGCAGCTATTGATTATTTCAGTAATCGGGTAATATATCGATTTGTTTGTTCGATTAATGGAGTATTCGAATAACACACGCTTTCCATCCTCGATGCAACTTTTAGGGAAAATAGTTTTAATAAACAAGGATTTTCTGATGACCTCTCATTCTTTCTTCTTATAGATGTGCATAGCATTAGAATTGCGCCTCTGCTAATGAGTCAAAGCTGAATGGCATCAGAACCATTATGCTAAGAGTAGTTTTTATAAGGGGTGCACAAAAAAATCGATTCACATTTAAATCCGGTTCTTATTCATCCTGATTCTAAATCGATTTTTTTTAAATACATAAATAAAAAATTGTTAAAACATTTTTTTTAATTTTTATAATTATAAATACCAAATAATACATTGCGAGAATCGGTTTGAAATCAAGAATCGATTCTGAAAAAAATCGTTACCCCACAGAATTGAAATCCGGTCGAATCGTTGGGTACCAAAAGATTCTTACTCCTTGTTTTTATGGCTTCCAAGTAGGGCTGGGCGATATGGCCTTTTATTAATATCTCGATATTTTTAGGCCATGTCACGATACATGATAGATATCTCGATATTTTGCCTCAGCCTTGAATGAACACTTGATGCATATAATCACACCAGTATGATGATTCTATGTGTCTACATTTAAACATTCTTCTTCATACTGCATTAATATATGCTCATTTTAAACTTTCATGCAGAGAGGGAAATCACAACTAAGTCAATTTACCAAAACTTAAACTTTTAAACTTTCATGCAGAGAGGGAAATCACAACTATGTCAGTTTACAAAAACTGTATTTATTAAACAGTTATTAAGCAGTGGCACAAACATTCATGTCATTTCCAAAACAGAAAGTGCAAGATTGTCAGAGACATTTTAAAACAAGCTATTAGTGCACTTTTGGGCATGATGTCACTAAGATGACATATCAAAACAACACTAAATTAAAGTGCACTTTTTGTGCAGAGCGCCACTACAATAGTTTAAAACAAATAAAGTGCACTTTTGTGTATGATGTCACACAAGATATTTCAAAAACTGTTAAATAAAAATTTGCTGCATAATTTGAAATCAAATTGTGTATGTCCTTTGCTACGTGGTAGGCTACTGCGGACGTTATATCCTTCTGTTGTTGACTATTTTTTTCATACGGTGTTGATGTGGAAATGGAACACGCCAGGCTCATTTGGGTCAGTGCTGGTTGCTTCGGCGTTTTGTTGGGTGTGGCACCGGCCGGAGATGTTGACATGCAGAGTTTCAAGCACTCTTCATTCTCTAGCGGGTGACTTTTCAAATGATGCTACAAATTAGTAGTGCTGCTACTTTTTGTAGCAACGCTTTTGCCGCATACTTTACATATTACGGTTGTCTGTTCAACATCTTCCCGCTTGAAGCCAAACCACCGCCAGACGATGGACCGAGTGCTGTTTTTCTTGGGAATTAATTCTTCCTCCATTTGTTACCAGATTGGCACCTTCTCTCTCTCGTATTACCACTCGCACCGCTCCGTTAGCACCACCTGCTACAGCTAACTTTACCATGCCACTACCTCTCTGCTCCGCGAGGGCGTATGACGTTGCACACGCGACAGTATGTGACTTATGTAACAAGGTGCACTTGTTTTATCTCTCTGTGAGAAGGAGAGACAAGAAAGAGTGAGAAAAGCCTGTAGTGTAATGCCCACAGCTGAAAGCAATCGCATGAGAACGTATACTCGAACTCTCACGAAATAGTAATTTTCTACATCGCACAGAGACAAACCCGCGATATATCGAGTATATTCGATATATCGCCCATCCCTACTTCCAAGCTTCTTCAGCAGTGATGGTTTCCAGTAAATCTGCCATTTTGGCTGCTTTATGTGCAAGTGATAATAGTACCATGCAGGGTGTTACGGGCCGAGTGTGGCATCACTGTGAATAGAAACCAGATGAAAAACAATCACTAACAATAAGTCTAATTGAAGGACAACTTTGATTATGTTTATTCAACTGGCAGCGCAGCAAATGCACAGGTCAGCCTCTGTTCAGCTTCTCAGTCTTAATTGGTGTTTCTTTGCTTGTTTTTTCTGTGTGTATTGCTGTTTGACTGTGTGTATGTGGAAGTAGGATCGAAAACCTTCAGTATAGCGCAGTCCGTGAGGCCAGTATCTAGAGCAGAGGCCACTCTGGGCTCCGTCTCTCTAATGAGCCCTCCTCCATTCTTCTGTCAGGGTTGCTCTGCTGCTGCAGTCTATGTGCCCAGCCGACCATACATATACTGTATCCTCTGGTGGTCTGGCCCCACCGCCCAGCCTGCCAGGACAGTGCCTCGGGGGCCTGACAAACTTACTGGAGATGCAGGGCTTGGAGGCCTTCAAAACATGCCCACCCTACACCAATAATGCTTGGTACAATTACTGCTGATGTCATAGCCATAAGAAAGCAGGCAGTAAATGTTTGGAAGTGCTTATTGTGTATACAAAAGCAATTAATCAGTGGGATCTTTAATCGGCACCATGTTAAAAACAAATAACAGCTGTGGCTGTAGGCAACCCCCTGATATAGTCACAGCAGAGATTAACCAGCAAAGAAGAAAAAATCGCAAATACATTATTAAGTCAGGAAAAAATGTATTTTGTTCGTACCTTAATTTTTTCCTTAACTAAATTTGTTACCTTATTTTTTTTCCCTATAGAGCGCACTGGTATATAAGCCGCACCCACTAAATTTTAGAAGGAAAAAATATATTTCTATATGTTACCTGCACTGGACAATGACCCCAAACACACGTCAAAAGTGGTAAAGGAATGGCTAAATAAGGCTAGAATTAAGGTTTTAGAATGGCCTTCCCAAAGTCCTGACTTAAACGTGTGGACAATGCTGAAGAAACAAGTCCATGTCAGAAAAACAACAAATTTAGCTGAATACACCAAGAGGAGTAGTCAAAAATTCAACCAGAAACTTGCCAGAAGCTTGTGGATGGCTACCAAAAGCGCTTTATTGCAGTGAAACTTGCCAAGGGACATGTAACCAAATATTAACATTGCTGTATGAATACTTTTAACCCAGCAGATTTGATCGCATTTTCAGTAGACACATAATAAATTTATAAAAGAACCAAACTTCATGAATATTTTTTGTGACCAACAAGTATGTGCTCCAATCACTCTATCACAAAAAAATAAGAGTTGTAGAAATTATTGGAAACTCAAGACAGCCATGACATTATGTAAACTTTTGACCACGACTGTAAACGTTGTTAAATTAGTTATTTACACAGAAAATTTTGTAAATGTTAATTTTGCTGCTTAATTGTTTCTAATTAGTGTCTGTAACACGGCAGTAAAACGGATGATCAAACAAAACAGAAGTCATTGTCATGGACCCACTAGCTGCGGAAGCTCGCTCTCCAATCAGCTAAAAAGACTCAATAGCTCTACGATGACGTTTTGGTGAATTTACTGAGGAATTTCTGAAACTGAAACAATACAAAAAGAATGCCATTGTAAGTTATTAATACTAACACAGACACTTGTAAACGTGTTAGCTTATTAGCTAATGCTAATGACACTTGCTTGATTACATTATAATAGCACGTACAAATACTCGTTTGAAAACACTCCTAAAGACATCACACATTGGACGCTTTAGTTTGAATGAATAGTTTAAATTATATTGTAAAACTTGCAAACGTTGTGTGGAGTGACGAATGAAGAGTCCATATGAGTTAAAACGCTATGGAGGACTAGAAGATGGAACGGCACTTGTACTTTTCGGTTGAAAGCACTAAACAGAAGGAACTACTGTAGACGTTCACCCTGCAGTAAGCGAACCTGTCCAAATGATGGCGCCATAGCACAAACAATAACACACATTTTCAGTGTTTTTGATTGTGTTTTTTGAAAACTATTTGCATCTTCGCCGTCAGCGAAGAAAAATCCCTAAATTAGCCACACCGTTTTATAAGCCGCACGGTTCAAAGCATGGGGGGGAAAAAGTAGCAGCTTATAGTCCGGAATTTACGGTACCTTTTTTTTTCTTATAAGCCTGATGCAAGCCTAAATTTTGTGTGTTAACTAAAAAATAATAATTGCGATGAACACATAGTTATTTGACAAGATTGTAATCTGTGCTTAGGTTAGTTATTTTGTGCTACACTTTATTATTATTGAATATAATTCAAATCAAGAGTGAGATTACTAATGCAGTGTTAATGGTTGAGTGGGACCCCTCTGTAGTGGGAAAGTTGGACCCCGAGATCAAAAAGGTTAAAAACCCCTGAACTAAAGAACACTCTTGGAAAATGACTTCCCAAAAGAGTGAAAGCTATTACCGATGCGACTATATTTTTTTCTTTATATGTCCACTTACTGTAGCTGCAGTGAGCAGACTTTTGTCTGTTGTCTAGCTCACTGACACACACATTGAATGAAGGCAGGATCGTGCAAATGATCGCTTATCATATAAGCTTTGAAGGAATGTGCGGGATGGTCAGGTGCGTGCGCTCAAGTATATACTTGCAACCATAACACCCAAGCTGACCCTTCTTCACCCGATCAAGCCCGCGCTCCAAGTCCTATTGTCCGTGTCAATCAAGCGAGACAAAAGACCTCAATTGTGATTCCTCCCATCAATCTTTTCTTTCAGAAACCGCGATCCAAACCAAGGCATTCTATATCCAAACCTATTGAGAGCAGCTACTTCGGAGTGCCGCTGGTAACCGTGGTAACTCCAGAGAGACCCATCCCGGTGTTTATTGAGAAGTGTATACGATTCATTGAAACAACAGGTAAGAAACTACACCACATGCACTATATTTCAGTCATTTGTTCAAACCTTTTTAGAAACTATACACAGCCTGTACATTTACGTAAAATTGGGCTTTCCTCTGAATCATTATTATTAGGATATAAAGGTAAATAGATCAAATTACACATTTGACTTAAGTACATTGTGTGGGATTTACAAATACAGTAGCGCCTCAGAGGTTGAACACAATTCCTGACACTGCTTCAAGTCCTATTTGTTTGAATTTAGAACCACATTTTCCCATAGAGAAAAGAGCAATTGATTGAATTATTCTTAAGTGTGATATAAGTGTAACAAGAAGCTAACCGCTGTATATAATCTCCAAATCAATAAATTGTGTACTCCCGATTAACTGATGGACATGCTTGCGAATATTGCATATGCCTGGGAGGCCAGTCTCCTCACACAATGTGACTTTGCGTTGTCTTTTCTGTTTTCCTTTCCTTGTTATTGTCCACATATGATCAGTTTTACCATATATACTGAATAGGAGGAGTGCTGGAAAAAAAATGTTCACATCCAAATCGCAATTCTAATTTGTGATTCTAAATCGATTCCAAATTTTCAAGCATCGTTTTCTAAAAAAAAAAAAAGTTTTTTAGACCATCTCTGCGCTTACTCGCTGCCATAAGAGGAGCTTTTTGTAGCTTACCTTGAAAACCGAATAGACTTAGACCTAGACAAACTTTTTTGATCCACAAGGGAAACTGTTCCAAAAAAGATAAGTGATAATAAAAGCAAGAAAAGTTGAGAATAATACCAAAAATAAAGTAAAATAAAGAAAGTCAAAGGAGCTACTGTGACTCCTTCAGACGCATCAAAGAAAAAAGTTTACCGTATTATAAGAGATTGTATACAAAATAATACATTGCGAGAATCTGTTTGATTCTTGAATTGTGTCGAATCAAGAATGGATCCTGAATCAAAGCGTCATCCTAAGATTTTAAATCCAATTGAATCGTGAATTGTTGAAAGATTTACATCCCTCCGAAACAGCCAGGACAGACATGTATGTACCACTTTGCTGTGTCACGATATGTTCCCTTTTGGGTTATCATCACTATTATCACAAAATAAACTTGATTGAGGAAACAACCAAAATTAAGACAAGTAGGCTTGTTTTAAAAATCACTTCCAAACCTGATGAACTATTAAAGTAAGGTTTAGCTCTAGGTTCAGTAATTAGTACCCTGACTTTTATGTTAAACTGCCCATTTGAAATATATTACATAAAAACGGTTTTGTGTAGCTGTCTATTCATCTTGGTAAAAATATAAATATATATACCATATCCAAGCCACATTTTAGCATGTGAGGTCATCGAAAACATCTCTGCCACTTTCTGACATTCCCGCGCATTCCGCCTTTAATCTCTCTCTGCTGTTAAAAGGCTGCATATGTGTGGATTACTCAAGCCTTACAAAACATCCAGCGACCGCCCGCCTGCATGCCAGAGAGTGGAGGCAAGTCTGGGGGTAATAAATAAGGCGTCACGTTGGAGTGCACCTCGCCCTGTTCACATATGTAATGGTGCAGTTACCGCACAACATCTAGGCAAAATAGAGTGGGAAATTATTATTTATGTACGCACTCCTCCAGAGGTGTTTTTATTGCATCTTAACATCCTCCAGTGTTTCTTTTATTCCCGTCTTTGTCCTTCAGTCCCCCTTGGTTTTCTACCTCTGAGTCACTTCTCCTCCTTCCCCCTTCAGTCTCTTTGAGTACTTTCTAGCTGTCAGCTTTGATTTCCTTCATCTATCTCTTAACCCATATTTCCATTTCTCTGCAGTCTTATCACCTGTCTCCCTCCCATATCTCCACATCTTGTCCTTCTCCTTCAGTCAATTCCTTTTGTGTGTGTACTCAGGGGTTTTGCAAGGTAATGTTATTCCCCACAGCTTAACACTACACACCTGTACTACACGTTATACACAAACTATTAGCATCTACAGTCAAATTATTAATTGTAATGTTAAAATAAAAACCTAGAAATGTATGGTTGAAAGTGACCACTATGTATCCCATTAGGTGTTCTTCAAATGTTTCAAGGGTGGGAATCACAATGTAATTATCGCGATTGTATTTCCAAAGGTGACAATATCATCATAACAAAGCAATTTACAGTAGATTGGTTGAAAGTCAGTTGTGATGCATCATGGAAGGAAAACACTTTTGAACATACAAATCTGAAAAAATATATACCTAAATATAAAGATGCTGAAAAAAAGTAATTCTTATTCAAATCGTAAGTCTCATTTATTCCGATTCTAAATCACGTCATCATTTTCAAGAATCGATTTTAAAAGACAATTTTTTGTTGTTTGAGGATCCATTTTAAATATACGTTTCTAGGTCATTTCTGCACCTACTCGCTGTGTGTATATGTCAGCAGCCAAGAGGGGCTTTTGAGAAGGTTTTATTATCACTTTTATACCGAATTATATATTGCGAGAATAGGTTTGCAATAAAAATACATTCTGAATCGAATCGTCACCCTAAAATTTTGAATCCTCATTGAATCGTGAGTTGGTGTAAGATTCATATCCCACCAAAATATATTCATTTTTCATATTTTCATTTCATATCATATTCACCTACTCAGTGGCCTAGTGGTTTGAGTGTCCGCCCTGAGATCGGTAGGTTGTGAGGTCAAACCGCGGCCGAGTCATACCAAAGACTATAAAAATGGGACCCATTACCTCCCTGCTTGGCACTCAGCATCAAGGGTTGGAATTGTGGGTTGAATCACCAAAAATGGTTCCTGGGCGCAGCCACCGCTGCTGCCCACTGCTCCCCTCACCTCCCAGGGGGTGAGGGGAGCAGTGGGTAAGGGGATGGGTCAAATGCAGAGGACAAATTTCACCACACCTAGTGTGTGTGTGACAATCATTGGTACTTTAACTTTAACTTTTTGGTGAGAGAAAAAAAACTGTTCAGTTGAGTATAATGTATTTCCTAAAAATACAAGACAAACTTTAGTTAATTTGAATATACTTTATTTTTTTATTTAAAATCTAACATTAGTTTTTCAAGATTGTTTGCACTTGGTTCATTAAAAAAGTTACCGGTACTCCATTCAGCGCCATTCGTAATGGACATTAAAATGGATTTACATGTAATATTAATTGTATAGGCATGCATCTATTAATCCAATGTATCCCTAATTTTACTTGGTTTTGGTTTCAGTTATTTAACTACCATGAATAAGGATGTCTCTATCAACATTTTTTCCCCTCTCGTTCTGATCGGGTTTCGAGTCCTGATCCGATACTTTCACAATTGATTATACAACTGAAAATGTGATATATCAAGTAACTAAAGTAAACACAATAACACATTTGTACTTATCAAAGCTACGAACAATGGGAGACCGGGCTTTCTGCTCCGCCGCTCCCAGTCTGTGGAACGCTTTCCCTGACCACCTGAGTGCACCACAAACTGTCGATGCTTTTAAAAAAGGCTTAAAAACCCTTCGTTTTAAAAAAGCCTTTTTTAGATATATGCGTGCTAGTTCTAGTTTTTATTTTTATTTATTTTTATTATCTTTTTATTATTTTTTTAATATACTGTAGCACTTTGAGGTTGTTTGCTTTTTTAACAAAATAAAGTAGCTAGTGCACAATAACTAAACAAAAGCAAAAAACTACTATTGACTCCCATTTAAATCATTTGGGTTCTGCCCTCAAAACCTCCCTGTATCCAGGGACGCACTCAAAACAAAATGGTCAAAAAATGATTTTGAACTAATAAAAACAAGAAAAATAAAAATATCTTATTCTTTTAGTATTGTTTACAGTATATACTGATAGTACACTAGGTATTGATAGTGTCGACATTTTAGTGGTTAGCTTCTCGTGTTGTCCTGCTCAGTGTGTGTGTGTGTGTGTGTGTGTGTGTAGCAGGCTTAGCCATTCCCTTTCCTCTTGTCCTTCAGTGATACTTGGAATAAACGTAGTTTATTTTCCGCCACGGTGGTGAGAATTAGTATCTTGGAAGAGGGTTCACACTGTGGATAGACAACACGCTCGTTGCATCTTGCTCTCAAATTCGAGCCGGTATTCTGGCTAGACACGCACCTTCCTGGAATTCATGCAACTCTCTTAGTATTGTTTTAATGCCATAAGATATCAATAGTTACATTGACGGTATATACTGTATATTTTTATAGTCATAACGAAACATACAAGTGCACTGCTTTGTTAAGTCAAAATGTGCTAGATTATACAGTATACTTCAGGTGTACCTTATTAAGTGCCCAGTGAGTTTATTTCCCCTTTCATACAAGTGCATGCTCACAACACAATAGAACACAGACGGAGCGGAGGTGGAAAGTGGGGGGAAATGAGTAACAATGTATTATGAGGGTTTTTTTTGTAGCTGCTGTAAGTCAGACTTACGTATCTGCGTCTGCAATCTGCTGCTGTAATGGTGCTTACAGGAAATTACGGTACTGCGCTGACACCATGTTTGTCTCTTTAGTGCTACTTGATAATGAGGGAGCATTGTGAAGCTAACCATGACCTTAGCGGCTTTGAATCACACCTTACTGTAGTGAAGAAAAATACCTTCAGGCAAGTTGTATCTGTAAAATTATCTTTAATAATTGTAAGAATTGTGCGATCTTCTGCCAGATCCAATGTAGTCCTTTAGACCAGGGGTAGTCAACTGAATGATTTTGGGGGCCACATTTCCAGAATGCCAAGGACCGTGGGGCCGGACTTCTCCCTTCAGTATTAGTCTTATTTTGTATATTCTGTAGAAACAGCGTCCTCTTCAGTGGACATTTGATTTTGGTCTATTTACTTGGTCAGAGTTACAGGAGCGGTCTGCTGTTTTTAGGGACATACTGTACTGCAAAAAAGGTAGTCAAAGATCATTTCTATGACAGCACTTTCAGAATCTGCGGCAAAAATGTTTATTAAATGAAACTCACGGGCCACTAGTTGAATAATAGCCCAGATGAAAAAGAGAGGACCTGCAATAGAACCTTGAGGAACAACACTATTATAACTAATGACGTTGAACAAATGACTACTGACTGCGTCTGAAGCAAACAAGCTACAATAACACCTTAGCTACATAAATCTAATTATTATGAAAAATAACTGCCAAAAAAGGAGAGGACTTACAGGGGTGCCTTGAGGTGATGTGCATCACAGGTTTGACTCTAATACTCCATGTTTGCTGATAAGGTTAAAATGTCAATGCAAGGATCTGCCAATGTGTTTACAGTGGTCCAAGTTTCTCTTTACAACAGAAGCACTCAACTGTTGTTAGGAATTTACTGCAAAAATGTTTGTCTTCCAAGTTTTGAAATGAACTTAGGGGTCAGTATGGTGTCATTCCCGGGCCGCCAGTTGAATAGCTTTGCTCTCGACTATTATTACGACCAATTATTTCTTAATTAAATATTTCTTAAGCCTGCTCAGTGGCCTTGTGGTTAGTGTCCGCCCTGAGATAGGTAGGTCGTGAGTTCAAACCCCGGCCGAGTCATACCAAAAATTATAAAAATGGGACCTATTACCTCCCTGCTTGGCACTCAGCATCAAGGGTTGGAATTGGGGGTTAAATCACCAAAGTTATTCCCGAGCGCGGCCACCGCTGCTGCTCACTGCTCCCCTCACCTCCCAGGGGGTGGAAGAAGGGGATGGGTCAAATCAAAGGATAATTCCACCACACCTAGTATGTGTGACTATCAGTGGTACTTTAACTTTAATAGCGGAAGCATGTTATGACAGTACACAGGGTACTTTTTTTGTTTGTGTTTTTTTAAATATAGGCACCATGCCCTGTGTCCTTGGGAATATTTGGAACTATTACACAAGCAAGGTGTATAAAATAATCTATGCCACCTTGCTTTTATTTGCCCTCATTTCTCGGCTTTTGCTCAGTTTGAGTGCCAGGGTGGTGTGCGCCTGGCCTGTGCGGGCCATGGGAGCCTCGATAGTGACACAAAGGCCAGCACCCAGTGACCCGCCTGTTGCCATGGCAATAGATGAACTCAGCCTCCAGGCGGCTAAGCCCATAGAGGGATTCTCTGGAATCTGGGCTGATGTGGGATCAGCTGGAGCGTCGTCCCATTGTGACATGTGGCGGGGGCGCGACGAGTTAACCTGCAGGTGCTTTGATGCCATAGACTTCATGCCTTTGCTGGTTTATAGTTGCAGTGTGTTGCCTTTATTTACTCAATTACAGCCAGGGCTAGGTCTCTACTAGGGGTGAGGTTTAATAGAGGGATGGCCTTCATTTTTCTTAATGATTTAATTGATATTAAATGCAGTTATAAATAATATTGTACTCTACCGGTTAAAGTTTTAGAACACTTCGTTTACTGTTGCAATGTGGCAATATGTTCAAACATTTCTGCGAAATTGTAAATTTAACCACAATTTTTACATTATTTGCTATCAATTTTATTATACTAGGGATATAACCAGGGGTCGGCAAATGTTGAAAGAGCCATATTGGACCAAAAATTTAAAAAATCTCTCTGGAGCTGCAAAAAAATAAAAGTCTTATATAAGTGATTTAATGATGGCAACACACGATGTAAGTGTCTATATTAGCTATAATAGCCTACTATCAAAATGGCTGTATTGCAGGCTGACGCATATCTTCGTTGACAGAAATGTTGAAATGTAATATTTATTCTACACATTTTTACAACATTAGAAAACATTAGTAAAACGGAGGCTTCTCAGAGGGTGAGATAACTCCTGGAAATGACTGGCTTAGAATGTCCAAAGGTATACTGTAGATGTGTGTGTCCAACACAGTGGTTTCATATGCACCATGGTGAATATTAGTACCTTGGTATTAGTACCCCTCAATCATTTTTCCAATAGATGCATGTCTTTCACTCCCACACCCAACTGTCATTCCCGTCCTTGTCTGTTTTCTGTTCCCGTTTAGCCCCCCATCCTTTCACCACTCTCGTTCCCTCTCCTTTTGTCTTTTTTCAAAAGCTTTTGTGGATAATTGATTGGAAGACGATGAAGGAGGAGGTCGATGGCGTACGCCTTGACTGAAAGCTCGCTTATTTCCTCCCTGCCTCTGTCTCACCCCTCTTACCTCTCTCCTCATCACCTGGTTCGATTCTTCTTTGTCTCCAGCAAAAAGTTTGAAACGTCGATATCAAGGATGGCAGGTGGATGGTGGCGCGGTTGGGAGAGTGGCCGTTCCAGCAACCTGAGGGTTCCTGGTTCGATCCCCAGCTTCTACCAACCTCGTCACGTCCGTTGTGTCATTGAGCAAGACACTTCACCCTTGCTCCTGATGGGTCGTGGTTAGCGCCTTGCATGGCAGCTCCCGCCATCAGTGTGTGAATGTGTGTGTGAATGTGAAAATAGTGTCAAAGCGCTTTGAGTACCTTGAAGGTAGAAAAGCGCTGTACAAGTGTAACCCATTTACCATTTACCATTTTTAAGTTGTCAAATTGTGAAGAAGCTAATTTCATTTTGTGGTGTGACTACTCAGCAGACTCAGCTCTGCTTTCACAGAAATAAAAGAGACGTTCTTACATAGCAAAATAACTGTAAGAAGTTATTATATTGAAACTTTGAGCTGATGGCCATACAATGTTGTAATTTTTCGGAAAATGATGCCTTAAAAGTCTTTAAATAACGAATACCAACAGTTACTGTATTTGCCACAGAAAAGATGAAGAGTCGTTAGCTTGATGCTAGAATGCTTTCTTCAATTGTTACTTGTTTAGTTATTTTTATTTTTATTTTTTATTTTTTTTGAAAGTTTTTTTTACCACGGTTACTGTTTCTTTATTATGTTTATAAGGTCAGGAAATATGTCCCTGGACACATGAGGACTTTGAATATGACCAATGTATGATCCTGTAACGACTTGGTATCGAATTGATACCTAAATTTGTGGTGTCATCCAAAACTAATGTAAAGTATCAAACAACAGAAGAATAAGTGATTATTACATTTTAACAGAAGTGTAGATAGAACATGTTAGAAGAGAAAATAAGCAGATATTAACAGTAAATTAACAAGTAGATTAATATTTAATTTTCTACCACTTGTCCTTAATAATTTTGACAAAATAATAGAATGGAAAATGACACAATATGTTACTGCATATGTCAGCAGACTAAATTAGGAGTCTTTGTTTGTTTACTTACTACTAAAAGACAAGTTGCCTAGTATGTTCACTATTTTATTTAAGGACCAACTTGCAATAAGAAACATATGTTTTACCCTAAAATTCTTAGTTAAAATAAAGCCAATAATGCAATTTTTTGTGGTCCCTTTTATTTAGAAAAGTATCAAAGTACCGAAAAGTATAAAAATAATTTTAGTACCGGTACCAAAATATTGGTATCGGGACACCACTAGTACAGACACACATTAGTACACGTGAGTTGGATTACAGACGCACAGATTGAGATGCACGTTTTCAAATAATTTTGCTACAATAATACTTCCATAACATTCCTACTAGTGTACATGCAACAGGCTTTTTTAATAACTATTAGTTTTAGAGTTCTACAAATGCTACATAGAAATGATATGAATACATTATTGAACATGAGCAAATAGATTGTGAAAATTACAACTGTTTTTTGAGTATTTGGTTTGTCGGTCGTAACTGGAAGAACGTCGAACAAAATGTTTGCTGTTAAGTTTCCTGTAGCCTTTCATGTTACTCCTGGTGCTTTTCATGTGCTGTCAGCAGGTATCAAAGTCCCAACAGGGACTGCCTTAATAAGCGTTTAACATAAACCTTCAGACATCACTCTTGACTGTGCCTTTCGTGTGCCAGTAAACATAACAGTGCAAGCAGATGGCGAGGGGGGGAAAGCCAAGGTGGAATGTATTCGGTAATAAACATGAGGGATGGGAGTTTTTCCTCACCGCTGGTTGTGTGCACCTCAGGTTCCAGTGCAGCCTTGAATCAAACATAAATCCCTCAAAACATTCTAGTAAACAAGCACAAGTGGGTTAAAAAAAGTACTCACGGCCTCTTGTGCCTTGTTAATATCGTGTGCCATTCAGTTAGTTTGTCACTTCAGGAATGCTTTACGGCTTGGATGAATAGCGCTACTAGCGTGTTAAGCACAAAAAGGAGATTTTGATAGGCCATTAGAGCAGCCTCGACCTTCTTCTTAATGCCTCAGCGTATTCTACACACCACACTGCAAAAAGTCAGTGTTCAAAAACAAGGAAAAAAATTACAAAAATTTGGGGTATTTTACTTGAACTAAGCAAAAGTATTTGCCAATAGAGCAAGAAAATTTGGCTTGTCAAGACTTTCCAAAACAAGTAAAATTAGCTAACCTCAATGAACCCCAAAATACCTTAAAATAAGTATTTTCTCACTAATAATAAGTGCACTTTTCTTGGTAGAAAAAACAAATATGAGACATTTTTTCTCAGTATGTTGAAAAATATTCTTAAATTAAGTAAATGCCAGTGCCATTATCTTGACATAATGATATGCGCTCGGCATTACATTTCTTGAAACCAGCAAACTTACACTAAAAACTAGTTTATTTTTCTTAATGGAAAGGCAACAAGGCAACCGCTTGTTACATTCGGGGTCTACGAGCCGCTCAGGCAAATTATGTGGTCTAAAAGGCATTTTCCCATCGATAACATGACATCATCGCGCCAAGTGCGTGCTCTTTCAGTCAATTAGTGCGCAAGGAATATATATATATATATATATATATATATATATATATATATATATATATATATATATATATATATATATATATATATATATATATATAATTGTAATTTTGAAGAATTTACCTGAATGTGCATGAACTATTTCTGTTCAAAATAGTTTGAAATTTTACATGTTAAATGTTTCAATATTAACTGTCAGTTTACTGTACTGTGCCAACTGTACTACTATATGAGTACATCTTTTCTATTGTTGCATTGAAAATAAAACAGCAAAGTCCATCATCAAGTGTCATCTGTTTTAATTATGAGACACAATTGTGTCAAAGTCATGATTTTTTATTTCATGCTTGAAGTAAGTAATTATTACTTTAATGATAAATAAATGATAAATGGGTTGTACTTGTATAGCGCTTTTCTACCTTCAAGGTACTCAAAGCGCTTTGACACTACTTCCACATTTACCCATTCACACACACATTCACACACTGATGGAGGGAGCTGCCATGCAAGGCGCTAACCAGCACCCATCAGGAGCAAGGGTGAAGTGTCTTGCTCAGGACACAACGGCCATGACGAGGTTGGTACTAGGTGGGGATTGAACCAGGGACCCTTGGGTCACGCACGGCCACTTTTCCACTGCGCCACACCGTCCCTTAAAAAAGTAGTTTTATACTTGTGAGTGTTGATGACACAGCTTTGCATCAGTTGATATTCTAGTTTCAAGCATGTATCTTACTGAGATAAATTAGGACCAAAACGCTTAAAACAAGTGAATTGAAGTGAATTATATTTATATAGAGCTTTTCTCTAGTGACTCAAAGCGCTTTTACATAGTGAAACCCAATATCTAAGTTACATTTAAACCAGTGTGGGTGGCACTGGGAGCAGGTGGGTAAAGTGTCTTGCCCAAGGACACAACGGCAGTGACTAGGATGGCGGGAGCGGGGATCGAACCTGGAACCCTCAAGTTGCAGGCACGGCCGCTCTACCAACCGAGCTATACCGCCGCCCTCTAACATAAAATCTGCTTAGTGAGAAGAATTATCTTATCAGACAGAAAATAAGCAAATATCACCCTTATTTGAGATATTTAATTTTACTTAGATTTCAGTTTTTGCAGTGCACACATTGCAAAAAGTCAGTGTTCAAAAACAAGAAAAAGAAATACAAAAATGTGGGGTATTTTACTTGAACGAAGCAAAATTATCTGCCAATAGAACAAGAAAATTCGGCTTGTCAAGACTTTCCAAAACAAGTAAAATTAGCTAACCTCAATGAACCCAAAAATACCTTCAAATAAGTATATTCTCACTAATAACAAGTGCACTTGTGTTGGTAGAAAAACAAATGAGACGTTTTTGCTCAATATGTTGAAAAATATTCTTAAATGCTAGTGCCATTATCTTGACATAATGTTATGCGCTTGGCATCATGATTTTTTTTTCTGCTTGAAGTAAGAAATGATTACTTTAAAAAAGTAGTTTTATACTTGTGAGTGTTGATGACACCGCTTTGCATCAGTTGATATTCTAGTTTCAAGCATGTTTTACTCAATATAGGTCATAACATCTCAGCAACAAGCTGTAATATCTTACTGAGATCATTTAGGACCAAAACACTTAAAACAAGTAAAACATTTTAATATAAAATCTGCTTAGTGAGAAGAATTATCTTATCAGACAGAAAATAAGCAAATATCATCCTTATTTGAGATATTTAATCTTACTTAGATTTCAGTTTTTGCATTGCAGTGAAAGTAAACGACTTGCATACTTGACTCGACTAATCCCTAAAAATTATGTACTCTGTTTTACCAGGCTTGAGCACGGAGGGCATCTACAGGGTCAGCGGGAACAAGGCGGAAATGGAGAGCATGCAGCGTCAGTTTGACCAAGGTATGGATGGAGCTATGTCATTTATTCTAGCATTTATACACATTTCTGTATCAATCTTGGTTGACAGCTAGAATCCTAATTATTTAAGCTATTCTGAAGGCATAGGTATTACATATATTGTAAATCTAAAAACTAGTGCATTTTCAGTGACCGAAAATGTTAACTTTCATCACCAAAGCACCATTGCCGAAATTGTATGATGTGATAAGACAAGCACCTGGGGATAGGTTGATTGGCAACACTAAATGAGCCCTAGTGTGTGAATGTGAGTGTGAATGTTGTATGCCTTTCTGTGTTGGCCCTGGGATGAGGTGGCGACTTGTCCAGGGCGTACCCGGCCTTCCGCTCGAATGCAGCTGATGCTCCAGCACCCCCCGTGATCCTGAAAGGGACACGCAGTAGAAAATGGATGAATGGATGGATGTTGTAAGCAGGAAGCCCACACTTGTCTGGAGTGGAGGCAACATGTCTGATGTGTGGAAGTACTTCAGTGTGTCCGAGAAAGACTTGCGGATAGCAATCAGCAAAATGTGCAATATGGAAATATTAACATGCAAAGACATTCTCCAAAAAATTTTTTTTTGCAAGCTGCAACGGTTAATCGATTAATTCGATCAGACAAAAGTTTAGATTTATATTCTGTTGCCTTGATTAATCGTTTGAATATCACTGATAAAACTGTATAAAATCCAGACCACATGGACTGCCTGGAAATGGATTAGTTTTTGCACATGAGAGTGGAGATCTGTGGGTGCGTGATCTAAACAGCAGATAATTATTTTTTTAATAATGCACACATGTTAAAAGTGCAATTGTAGTGGTGATGATGTGCAAAAGAATGAAGGTTATGGAAGCAGAAAAATCTTTATTTCAACTATTTACTCTAAAATACGCATTAAAGCTATTAAGTATGTTTTATCCGTTTACTCGATTAATTGAAGAAACTGATCGTGTGAATCTTTGGACAGCACACGATTCGATTTTGATTCTTGGGGTAACGATTTGATTCAGAATCGATTCTCAATTCACAATCATTACTTTTTAATAACAAAGGGTGCTAGTTCTATTATTAACTAAATACCTCCGTAAAATAGACACAGTTGCTACAGTATGTAGCGTGACGCTTTTTATCATTTTCAGCTTTGATAAAAATGTTTATATTGCTTAAAAGGTTTAACAAAATGCTGATTTAATCATGTGATCCTAAAATTGTAAATACACGGAGGCAAATTTAGCTTAATTTAGCTTACCTTGCAAAATGTTACATTTATTATAAAGCAGTCAAATATTTAGTTACAAAGTTTAACATTTTAGTAACCTAAAAAACAAATTAGGATTTGAGATTTGTTGTAATTTTATTTACAACAAAATATATAAACGTTTATATGTAACAATAAACACTTCTGTTATTATTAGCTTGCATTCAATTGGCACAGCATGGAACATTAAATTCATATTGGTGGCTGTGTAGTTCACTTGTGTTTGTAAAACGCGTGACTATCTGCAACTCTCCTCTGGAAGTCCACGCATTATCAACACATCATTACTTTATTTTTTAAACGATAAATATTAATTTGCAATTACAGTTTTAGTGAAGTTTTACATACACTGTAGGTTGGCAGCTATCGATTATTTTAGTAATTGAGTAATCTATGGATTAGTTTGTTCGATCAATGAAGTAATCAGATAAAACACACTTCATAGCCTCAATCCGTTTTAGAGAAAATGGTCAAAATAAAATTAAAAAATTCTGCTTGTCCTATTCTTCATTTTTTTTATAAATACACATCAACACTGAAATTGCATTTTTAACATGTGAGGACGCTTTTTGTCATCAAAGAGATGATGGCACCCGTCGCTCTCATACATACTTGCCAACCTTGAGACCTCCGATTTCGGGAGGTGGGGCGGGGCGTGGTCGGGGTGGGGGCGTGGTTAAGAGGGGAGGAGTATATTTACAGCTAGAATTCACCAAGTCAAGTATTTCATACATATATATATATATATATATATATATATATATATATATATATATATATATATATATATATATATATATATATATATATATTAGAGATGCGCGGTTTGCGGACACAACCGCGGATTATCCGCGGATCGGGCGGATGAAATTAAAAAAAATAAGATTTTATCCGCTCGCGGGTCGGGTCGGGCGGATTAATTAGATATTTTTTTTGTTTTTGTTTTTTTTGTTTGTTTTTTTGCGGGTGGCAGTTAAACCAATTCGGAAATATATATACATAGTTAAATGTTGTTACCCACATACGAAAAACGAGCAGGCACCTGCAGCATATGCCACAACAGAAGGAAAAAAAAGAAAAGAGATGGACACTTTTACGGAGCGGAGAAGGGACGCCTCGCCGGGGTCCGGGACCGAGGCCCCTTCCCCCGAGAGGGCCCCACCGGGAGCCGTAGCTGAGGCGATCCGCGAGAAGGGCCCGACGCACGTCCAGGGTCACTACCGCGCCCACCGCACCGACACCCCGCCTCGTCCGCTTTCGCCGCGGCCGGCGTCACGCGCAGCAGGTAAGCAGCTTACCTGCCCGCCACCCCCGTGGCCGGGGGCTCGTAACATGGGTCACTCCGCGCGCTCCGCCCGCGCAGCTTACCTGCTTGCCACCCCTGTTGCCGGGGGCGCGTAACAGGGGTCACTCCGCGCACAGTGCGCTCACGAAAGGGGTGGGGCTCACCCTGGTTGATATAGAGAGCAGGACGGTGGCCATGGAATTTCATTTAAGGTTTGTGATAAACCATCAAACTCATTCGTTAAAAGGACTCTATAGTAATATAAAGCGAAATTTTCTGGACATTATCATGCAAGAAAGGTTTATTTTTGGGATCGCGATCACCGCGTAATGATTTTTAAAGGTTGCATTACAAACATTTAACTGTCCCATGTGATCAGCCAGTGCGATTGGAAGTCCATGCTCAATTATTGCCTCCGTAAATAAAACTTCGGCATTTATCACATCCAAAGAATCTGTTTGGGCGACGAAAAACGTTGAAAGTTTTCCACTTGTATCGCTAGCAACGGCATTAGACTTGTGTTTTTTTGTCCCAACGTGGTCTTTTACATCGCTAATTCCTCCGTGTCCGATCGAAAAATTTTGTCTGCACAAGATGCAATTCGCGTAGTTTTCACCCTTTTTTTTTAATTTTTATTAATATTAGATATATAACAACGGGCGGATGGCGGGCGGATGCAGTTTTGATCAAACGTTACATCGGGTGGATGGCGGATGGATGACGACTTTCTGACGCGGTTGCGGATGAGATAAATTGCCTATCCGCGCATCTCTAATATATATATATATATATATATATATATATAAGAAAACCTTGACTTTCAGTGAATTCTAGCTATATATATATATATATATATATATATATATATATATATATATATATATATATATATATATATAAGAAAACCTTGACTTTCAGTGAATTCTAGCTATATATATATATATATATATATATATATATATATATATATATATATAAAGAAATACTTGACTTTCAGTGAATTCTAGCTATATATATATATATATATATATTATATATTTATATATACTGTATGTGTGTGTATATATATATATAAGAGAAATACTTGAATTTCAGTGTTCATTTATTTACACATACACACACATAACATTCATCTACTCATTGTTGAGTTAAGGGTTGAATTGTCCATCCTTGTTCTATTCTCTGTCACTATTTTTCTAACCATGCTGAACACCCTCTCTGATGATGCATTCTGCTTTGTCTCCTTGTTGTGTGCACTGCACTCTCTAAAAGCCCTAGATGTTATTGTCACATATGCATGTACAGTAGATGGCAGTATTGCCCTGTTTAAGAGTGTCACAACATTGCTGTTTACGGCAGACGAACTGCTTTACGGTAGACGAAAACGTGACTGCTGTTGTTGTGTGTTGTTACCGCGCTGGTAGGACGTTAATGAAACTGCCTAACAATAAACCCACATAAGAAACCAAGAACTCGCCCTCGATCATTCTACAGTTATTACGTGATTGGGCAGGCACGCTGTTTATATTGTGGGAAAGCAGACGTGAAAACAGGCTGTCGACACGTCACTCAGGTCCGCCTGAATTTCGGGAGATTTTCGGGAGAAAATTTGTCCCAGGAGGTTTTCGGGAGAAGCGCTGAATTTCGGGAGTCTCCCGGAAAATCCGGGAGGGTTGGCAAGTATGCTCTCATATGCGCTTTATTGCAGTGGAAACTATGCACTTAAAGTTCCAGGCATTGCATGCAGTCAAGATATCAATTTTTTTATTAGGTACGCTCATTAAACTATTAATCGAAGCAACAGAATATAAAACTAAAGTTTTTTTTCTGATCAAATTAATAGATTAATTGTTGCAGTCATAGCCATAAATGCAATAGTAACTAGAAAATGCTATATCGATAGAAATTGCGTGTGAATGCTGATAAGCCAAACTGAAATGAAACTGTTAGCTTGTTAGCCAGATAGTGCAAGTACCGTAGTAAAAAAAAATAAGAGTCTTAGGTGCATATTTCTGAAATGAACTGGAAAAACTAGCATGCTAACAGTAGCATGTGCCAATTACCAAAATATATGACTATGCGGTGTATACCTGCAGAATTTGCTAAAAAAGCTAATGTGCTGATGTTATTATGCTAATGTTAGCATGCTGTCAAGTGACTAACATTAGCAAGGAGCATTTTGAACTTTGGAACTTAATGGGGACGGCGTGGCGCTGTTGGGAGAGTGGCCGTGCCAGCAACCTGAGAGTTCCCGGTTCGATCCCCACCTTCTACCAACCCCGTCACGTCCGTTGTGTCCTTGAGCAAGACACTTCACCCGTGCTCCTGATGGGTCGTGGTTAGGGCCTTGCATGGCAGCTCCCGCAATCAGTGTGTGAATGTGTGTGTGAATGGGTGAATGTGGAAATAGTGTCAAAGCGCTTTGAGTACCTTGAAGGTAGAAAAGCGCTATACAAGTATAACCCATTTACCATTTAACGGTTTGAATCGGTTTAGAAAGGTAGGAAATGTGTAAGTTAGAAAAATTGCACATTCCTTCTCAATAGAGAAAAAAATCAGAGGGAATTTTTAGAAATACTTGTTTTGAATGTGTTGATGGTAGAATGGTTTGAATCAGGTGTGAATATGGACGTTTGGAAATGGAAAATATGGAATTTTTGGAAAAATGGAAAATGGGAATAAAAAAAGTATATAATAATTTGAATGCTACCGTATTTTTCGGAGTATAAGTCGCACCGGAGTATAAGTCGCACCTGCCGAAAATGCATAATAAAAGAAGGAAAAAACATATATAAGTTGCACTGGAGCCCGGCCAAACTATGAAAAAAACTGCGACTTATAGTCCAAAAAATACGGTATATGCTTTTCAGCTTGATAATTGGCATTATTTCTTAAGCTGTTTCAGTTTTCGCCATTGGTTTTTATTTTAGGTTTTTACCAAGAATTTTCATTTTGGTGCACCCCTACTAAAAAGCTGGACACTGACTACTCTAATGTAACCCCAGCAATTATCACAAATTATATATGTGAATGTTTTTCAGCATTCATACAATGACTGTTATGTTGTCTCTTCATCAGATCACAACCTGGACCTGGTGGAGAAAGACTTCACTATTAACACAGTAGCCGGAGCCATGAAGGCCTTCTTCTCTGAGCTGCCTGAGCCTCTTGTACCTTACAGCATGCAGGGAGAACTGGTGGAGGCCTTCAGTAAGTCCTGAGGTTCCTTTTTGAACGTGTGGGAGGAGGGAGTCTTCACTAAAACGTAAAAGTGTAGTGGATTTGCTTTGAAATCCTGTTTGCATTTCTTGGACTTAACAAGCAAAAAGTCTCCCAATCCAAGTCCATTCATGGGGGGAATTGGATTCACCTCTTAGTGAGAGCTTAGCAGAAAAAGGATGGCGGGGAGAATATGGAAGATGACAGCAGGATGCAGGAGAGTTAGGACCTTCTTTTGACTACGGGCTTCCACTCAGGAATAAAGATTGAAGGCAGAACTTAGACTTGCATCATGGTAAAGATTTAGCCCCAAGGCTGCATTGTGCTGTCACCCTGCTACGCTCACACATACTGTACGTGTGTGTGTGTGTGTGTGTGTGTGTGTGTGTGTGTGTGTGTGTGTGTGTGTGTGTGTGTGTGTGTGTGTGTGTGTGTGTGTGTGTGTGTGTGTGTGTGTGTGTGTTTGTCATTTTTTTTTAAACGGCCCCAGCGAGACCCCTGAGCCGTGACAGGGACCTGATAAGGCTCCTGCAGGCGGTGCCACAACAGAAGGAATGAAGGCTTGCAAAAATGGAAAAAAAATAGAGCGAAGCCAGACACGCAATTTGAAAGCTTCATTTGGTGGAAGATTGCCAAGTAATGCATTGCTTTTTCACCATTTTGCCGACAGTTGGATTAAAAGGAAGATGCTATGGTGTATTTATAGTATTGTTTAAATTGCATACTGCATTTACGTTGTTAAATTCCATTCAGATGAGTTAAAAGATATGTAAGCAGGCCGAGGCTTGCAAGGGAATCCAAGGGTGGCTGGTTCAAGTTCGACAAATGTGCATGTCTCCTGCACTTGATTAATTGTAATTAACTCCTCAGCGGTATTCGTGTTTAGGCCCGGGCCGATTTTTTAATCGAACGAAAAATAAAAATAAAGTTGATATACCGGTAGTTGCCGGCGCCTATAAATTTCCATGTCCAATCCTTCTTGATTGCTTTTTTTCGTCTGTCTATTCCAATCAGAGTGCAGGTGTGTTAATTCTCAATAGCAGAAGTATATGAACAGAGTGAATCTTCTTGTCAGTTATCCACAACCTTTGTCTCTGTGGGCTCACGGACAAAGCTTTGCGAGTCGCTACTTGCTAGTGGGAAGCACCGTAGAGTAACAAAAATTAAAAGGAAAGAATCAGATTCAAAAGCCAAATGTCCCGTTATGGAAATATTTCAAACCGAACTAGTCTGCCCAATTTGTTGGCTAGTGATGGCAACAAAACAAACCCAAAGTTTACACCTTACTGCTATTACAGCATTGGTTGTGTTGTGCAACATCCATCCCTCCATCCATCCATTTTCTACCGCTTATTCCCTTCGGGGTCGCGGGGGGCGCTGGAGCCTATCTCAGCTACAATCGGGCGGAAGGCGGGGTACACCCTGGACAAGTCGCCACCTCATCGCAGGGCCAACACAGATAGACAGACAACATTCACACTCACATTCACACACTAGGGCCAATTTAGTGTTGCCAATCAACCTATCCCCAGGTGCATGTCTTTGGAGGTGGGAGGAAGCCGGAGTACCCGGAGGGAACCCACGCAGTCACGGGGAGAACATGCAAACTCCACACAGAAAGATCCCGAGCCCGGGATTGAACTCAGGACTACTCAGGACCTTCGTATTGTGAGGCAGATGCACTAACCCCTCTGCCACCGTGCTGCAACATGCTTGTTGATAAATGACCACTTTCATTTCCTTTCCACTTTTACACTGTCGCAGTGTGAACTGGCCAAAATGTGTTTTTGATGCTAAACAACACGAGTCCAAACTTCTCCGCATGTAAATCACGTTGTGGACGAGAACATCTGCTGCTTAGTGTCCGCCTTGCTCACATGCACACAGGGAGCGACTGTTGGCTGGTGATGTCAGCATTTCTGACTCACTTTTCGCTGCCATCAGCCTTAACACACCCTGTGTGTGTGCGTGTGCAACTAGAGGTTCATGTAATCTGAAATGGGTGTATTTGTTCTCTTGTGTGTGTGGTCCTTGTGACATCCATTTTAATAACGTGTATGAATTATGTCGTCTTATAGGATGAAATCACTGTCTTCTATACTGAGAACTGAGTCATTACCCTCTTCGAACTTTTCTACGAACAACCCCTCATAGTTACATTACATGTATTTGTCCTTTCCTCCATACTAATTTCACCTCTCTTGTACTCTGCCGCCATTCAGAGATCAACGACAGGGAGCAGCGCTTCCTGACGATGAAGGACATCCTCCGCTGCTTCCCCAGAGAGAATTATGAGGTCTTCAAATATGTTATCAGCCACTTGAACAAGTGAGTGAGATACGGGGTTTTGGACACGTCCACTGATCGGTGGTGCTCGCTACACTCCTGGTCCTCTTTAATGTCCCCTTTTCCAATGCATGGTGCCTACTTGCCACGCCGCCAAGAATTAAAATTAGCGATGCACCGATGGCGGCTGCTGGCCTTTCAAAGAGGGAAAGCGACAGCTGGGCACTCGCTGCTTGTCGGGGACAAAAGTCACCAGTCTCCAAAAACAGTTTCCAATAACACCAGAAAGAGATGCTAGATTTTTCGCTAGTCGTTTTTCATAAAGAAAAAGTCCCTTAAGGATTGGAAAAGTCACCAGATCAACCCGGACGACAGAATGAAACTTGAAAAATGCTCCCTTGGTGGTTTATATTTCAAAATCGCTGATTTGCTCATTTTGCTGCCAATCAATAAGGGATTTAGCCTCAGACAGATGATCCAATCATTTTGCGTCCAGGCCAGCTGAGGCCAGCCCACGACTCCCTCGACCAGTGTTTTTCAACCACTGTGCCGTGGCACACTACTGTGCCGTGAGATACGGTCTGATGTTCCGTGGGAGATGATCTAATTTCACCTATTTGGGTTAAAAATATTTTTTGCAAACCAGTAATTATAGTCTGCAAATGATGTGTTGTTGTTGAGTGTTGGTGCTGTCTAGAGCTCGGCAGAGTAACCGTGTAATACTCTTCCATATCAGTAGGTGGCAGCAGGTAGCTAATTGCTTTGTAGATGTCGGAAACAGCGGGAGGCAGCGTGCGCGTAAAAAGGTGTCTATTGCTTAAACCAAAAATAAACAAAAGGTGAGTGCCCCTAAGAGTGCCTTATATATATAGGCATTGAAGCTTAGGGAAGGCTATGCAGAACAAAACTAAAACTGAACTGGCTACAAAGTAAACAAAAACAGAATGCTGGACGACAGCAAAGACTTACTGTGGAGCAAAGACGGCGTCCACAATGTACATCGGTACATGACATGACAATCAACAATGTCCCCACAAAGAAGGATAAAAACTACTGAAATATTCTTGATTGCTAAAACAAAGTAGATGCGGGAAATATCGCTCAAAGGAAGACATGAAACTGCTACAGGAAAACACCAAAAAAAAGAGGAAAAGCCACCAAAATAGAAGCGCAAGACAAGAACTAAAACACGACACACAGGAAAACAGCAAAAAAAAACTCAAAATACGGTAAGTCACAGCGTGATGTAACAGGTCGTGACAGCACACCTACTTTGAGACAAGAGCTATAGTGATGCATGCTTGGTTATGGTTTAAAGTCCATCCATCCATCCATTTTCTACCGCTTGTCCCTTTTGGAAGTCATATCCAACAATTGCGACAATGATTTTTTTACTGTCAACTGAGTTTCGTTTTTTAATGATTTCTGCTGGTGGTGTGCCTCCGCATTTTTTCAACGCAAAAAATGTGCCTTGGCTCAAAAAAGGTTGAAAAACACTGCCCTAGACTCCCATCTAAAACAATTTCCCAACTCATATGGAAACGGGGTTTGTAATATTATGACTTCATACTTTTTTTGAATCTGTAATAC